>NW_014614779.1:0-315 GCF_000485595.1 Priapulus caudatus | reverse complement strand
GCTTCACAGGCCTTAGCTTGCGCGATCTTAGGATCATCCGCCATACGCGTACATAGGGCGGTCAGATACGCGCCATGGGCTGCACTGTATGCACGGTTTTTGAGATTACTTGTATCGAAATCGGTCTTTATGCCCAGGTAACTACACCGCGCGGCATCGAGAACCTCATAGCTACGGCTACTCATTAGGTGCCTGATGGTTTCAAGGCAATCAACAGCATAACGCCGCCACAAATCATTGTGTTGAGGTTCTGCCTTGCAGCACAATATCGTATAGGCCAAGCCACAGGCTTTGAGGATTGTTGAGAATGCCACC
>NW_014614778.1:0-315 GCF_000485595.1 Priapulus caudatus | reverse complement strand
GTCATCTAGCACAAACCATGATGTATATTTCATACCAGAACCAAGCAAATGGCCTGTAGTAGGTACAATTGCATTAACAACCTCTGTTATTGGTGCTGTTACCTCAATTCACGCTGGATCAATTAACATGATCTTGCCTGTCGGTCTTTTAATGATCGCTTACCTATTCTTCGGATGGTTTGGCGCAGTTATTAAAGAATCGATGGCTGATAGCTATAACGCTCAAGTGGATAAGTCATTCCGCATTGGCATGTTATGGTTTATCTTCTCAGAAGTAATGTTCTTTGCAGCGTTCTTCGGTGCACTTTTCTATGC
>NW_014614777.1:0-315 GCF_000485595.1 Priapulus caudatus | reverse complement strand
AGCAGTGATGCTTAACGCATAATCTTCCACTTCTCCAAAGGTATCAGCTCCTGTAGCCGCCATGCCTGTAGAACCCAATCTAAATCGTGCAAAAGTAGGTGCTGTTGTTATGGCTGTGGCAGGAATTGCAACTGATATATTGGTAGTACCAGCCGTTAAGGGAAAATCTGTAGCAATTTGCTCTCCTGCATCAAACGTACCGTTACCATCCCAGTCTATCCAAGCATTTAATGCTCCACTGCCTGTGACTGTGACGGGAATATCAACAGTCGCGCCTTGTGTTAATGTTGGAAAGGTAACGCCATCTTCATCGTC
>NW_014614776.1:0-315 GCF_000485595.1 Priapulus caudatus | reverse complement strand
CGTTTATTGACGCGTTCAGCAAGATCTTTGGCATGTTCTGTCACTTCCTTTAAGGTTCCATTACATTTTCCATCAATCACAGAAATACCTCGCACAAGGACATAATAATACCAATCGCCACCAGATATTCCGGTTGGCGCAGAACATTTTTCAATTGATTCAAGTTTATATAACAGTTGTTCTTTATCGTCTTTTGCCATGATTTCCGCCCTTTATCTAAATACCAGCCCCACCATTACGACAGCTTCACTTTCTCCATAGAGATAGTGATAACGCTTAATAGTGGCCGATAAACCCAATGATTTTGTAATATCC
>NW_014614775.1:0-315 GCF_000485595.1 Priapulus caudatus | reverse complement strand
GTTAAATTGGGTGAAAATGGCGCGCCCGGAGAGATTCGAACTCCCGACCACCTGGTTCGAAGCCAGGTACTCTATCCAACTGAGCTACGGGCGCCTAGAGGAAGCGCAGCATAAACGAAACAGGGTACGAAGCGCAAATGCTTTGCTTTGTTGGTTTCAACTTATGTGTTGGGTTGTTAGGAAGAGGTTGGTCAGATTTCCATTTTTTCAAGCCATGCCAGTTCGTTGCCAAATTGCTGATCAGAAAAAGTTGCCATCCAGCTAGCGGATAGAAACTGCAGCACATATTGATAATCGCGAAGAATTCTGGCATCG
>NW_014614774.1:0-315 GCF_000485595.1 Priapulus caudatus | reverse complement strand
CATAGAGACAGATTACAGTTAGAGGCCAGCGGTTAGACTAATGTTAGGGGCAGGTCTGAGGTTATGATTAGGTTAGGGTTGGGTTATATAAGCTTTGGCGGTTTGTGTTTAACTGAAAACTCATTGAGAATTTTGCCGGTGCGAGACCGGCGTATCAGCGTTGGGTTTGCGGACGGCAGAATTGTCGATAACGTCTTTGCCGTGTTGATTCTCTTCAGTTTGACCCAGAACTGGTGATGGTGTCTGCAGGATTCGATGCAGCGAGGGGAGATCCATTGGTGAGTCATCGTGTGTCGGTGCGGAGACGATGGGAGA
>NW_014614773.1:0-315 GCF_000485595.1 Priapulus caudatus | reverse complement strand
CATTAGAACTAAACACTCATGCATTTTTAATAGATGCTCTAGAACGAAGTGGCAATAGTGAGGAAGCAACCGAACATTGTCTTGCCATTGGTTCAATGACACCATGGAATGGTGATCAAGAACAAATACCTTTGTTTAGATCTAACCCTAAATACCCCATAGATTATGCTCGTAGAGGAAAGTCAGGTTGGGTAAAAATTGGCTTTACTATTTCTGACTTTGGAACGGTTAAAGATGTTGAGATAATTGAATCTCAAGGTGGCAAAGGTTTTGAAACATCAGCTTTAGCTGCATTAAAAAAATGGCGTTATGCAC
>NW_014614772.1:0-315 GCF_000485595.1 Priapulus caudatus | reverse complement strand
ATAATATATAGATAGATAGATAGCAGGGGCGTAGCCAGCTAAAAAGGTGTGTGTGGGGAGGGGGGGGGTTCTTATTACTATATAGCAGTGGAACTTTATACTATCGAAACATAGGAAATGTTTCGCCCGCACTAGAAGCGTTAAGCAGGAAGCACCTAATGGGGGTCTGGGGGTCCCCCAGAAAATGTTTGAAAATTTAACGGCTCCAGGTGCGATTTCCCAGCATTTTGAAATAGTATTTTTAGACACGAACTAATTATGGTTTTTGAGTAAGTTTTCGCCACATAACTGACTTCTTGACCCGATTTCCCAAGA
>NW_014614771.1:0-315 GCF_000485595.1 Priapulus caudatus | reverse complement strand
GAGAGAGAGAGAGAGAGAGAGAGAAATAGACAGAGAGGGGACGAACGAGGGATGGAGCTGATCATAATGAGTAGTCATTATATACCTCATCAGAGAGGCGACAGAGTGTGTCGAGAAATATACTCGGCGTATATAACTTATAAGTCACGTGTGTATCTCTACGCTCGTCAGTGTGTGTCACTGCCACTGGTCACTGCCACTGGTCACTGCCCGTTGTTGGTGAACAATAGTAAATACGTATGACATTGTGGTGTAGCCGTGTCTGTAAATGATTCCTAGGTTCAAAGCTTGTTAGTAAACAATAATAAATACGTA
>NW_014614770.1:0-315 GCF_000485595.1 Priapulus caudatus | reverse complement strand
CTGTCTGTTCATCTATCTGTCATTTGTCTACCTACCTATCGATCCATCCATCAATCCATCCATCCATCAATCCATCTATCCATCAATCCATCTATCCATCAATCCATCAATCCATCTATCCATCAATCCATCTATCCATCAATCCATCTATCCATCAATCCATCTATCCATCTATCCATCCATCTATCCATCCATCCATCCATCTATCTATCTAGCTATCTATCTATCCATCCGTCCGGCTGCCATATATACATATCATATGTATGTATATTATTATTGTATGTATATTGTTATGTATATTATATATACATATGT
>NW_014614769.1:0-315 GCF_000485595.1 Priapulus caudatus | reverse complement strand
CTTCATCTTGAGCATCTCACCTACCGCTTCCCGATCAGTGGTCTCAACGACCTGAACCACGTCACCTGACAAACCTACAGATTCCAGACCTTTGCGAATACATGATGCAATCGCCTGATTTGAATGAAACGCTTCAGAACCTCCACGCAAGATACAGGCATTTCCAGCCTTCAGACAAAGCCCAGCCGCATCAGCCGTCACATTTGGACGTGACTCATAGATAATTGCAATGACACCGAGTGGGACACGCATGCGCCCTACCTTTATACCGGAAGGACGTTGTGCCAGATCGGTAACTTCTCCGATAGGATCATC
>NW_014614768.1:0-315 GCF_000485595.1 Priapulus caudatus | reverse complement strand
GCGTGCGTGTCGTGTGAGTACGCGTATGTCCCTGTGCGTGCGTGTGTGAGTACGCGTATGTACCTGTGCGTGCGTGTGTGAGTACGCGTATGTCCCTGTGCGTGCGTGTGTGAGTACGCGTATGTCCCTGTGCGTGCGTGTGTGAGTAGGCGTATGTCCCTGTGCGTGCGTGTGTGAGTACACGTATGTCCCTGTGCGTGCGTGTGTGAGTAGGCGTATGTACCTGTGCGTGCGTGTGTGAGTAGGCGTAGGCCTATGTCCCTGTGCGTGCGTGTGCGTAACGAACGACAATTTGGTTTCTAGGTAAGTGGCGTC
>NW_014614767.1:0-315 GCF_000485595.1 Priapulus caudatus | reverse complement strand
AGAAAGAAACCTAAACGCTTGTGTTTTACACGATGTTCGCAAGCAAGCTCTCTCTCTCTCTCTCTCTCTATCGTACTATATATCCCCCACCGCACTCGCCCACAACTTACTGATGATGCCGGAAGCCACAGCTGTCCATTGGTGATAGACAGAGTTCCGCATCCCACCCACCCGTTAGTACACACACACAGATATCCCACGCACTTTGATACAGACAGGACAGACTCTGATACACAAAACTCTTCCACTCACACCCTTCGACGCGCTGAAACACGCACGCACGCACGTACGCACACGCGCACGCACGCACACGCG
>NW_014614766.1:0-315 GCF_000485595.1 Priapulus caudatus | reverse complement strand
TAGTGTCATAGATCACATGTTCGTAAACGAATATAGAAAGTAAAGCATAACATACACTAACAGGCCCGTAGCCAGCTTTATATTAGGGGGGGTTCGTTTTACAATGTTGGCAATTTGCTCGTGGCATGGGCGTGTACAGTATTTGTACCAGGGGGGGTCTAACCGTAACCGAAAGTTGCGAGCACGCGAAGGGGGGGGGGGCAAAAATTTTAAATTTTTTTAAAATTAGACCCCCTCAGATGCGTTTTCTGCGCGGGCAAGGTGGGGTCCGGACTCCCTGGACCCCCCCTTTGTACACGCCCCTGCTCGGGCGCG
>NW_014614765.1:0-315 GCF_000485595.1 Priapulus caudatus | reverse complement strand
GTATCTTTCGCACAACACCAACAAATCAGCAACAGGCGCAATATCACCGTCCATACTAAATACCGCATCTGTCATGACTAGTTTTCGTTTCGCCTTAGAAACAGCCAAGCGTTTTTCCAACACCGACATGTCAGCGTGTGGATAACGAACCAATTTAGCACGGGAAAGTAAGGCGGCTTCATTCAGCGAGGCATGATTGAGTTTGTCAGCAAAAACAGCATCGCCTCTACCTAACAAGGCTGTAACGACACCCAGATTAGCCATGTAGCCGGTTGAGAAAAGCAGCGCACGAGGAAAACCAACAAAACTTGCCAG
>NW_014614764.1:0-315 GCF_000485595.1 Priapulus caudatus | reverse complement strand
GAGCGCCTTCCAGCTCAGACCCGCTTCACATATTTCATGCCATCGGCGATAGATAAAACACGTTGAATAAAGTTTTCGCGCAGCATGCCATTGCTATAGACCTTGACCCGCTCCATACCACAGCTTGGGGAACCTTTCTTGACGATGTAGCCGAATAGTTCCTGATGCCAGTGCTTTTGTGCCTGGGCGCTAGCAATTAATTCATCCGTAACTCGCATCGCCTCATTCTTGACACCGACCGCCTGAACACCACCCGCTTCTTCGATCAAACGAATCGTCGGTCTCGGCACACCGAGACCAATCGCCACCTCTGGG
>NW_014614763.1:0-315 GCF_000485595.1 Priapulus caudatus | reverse complement strand
GACACCAGACCCCCCCCACCACACACACGCACGCACGCACCACACACACACGCACGCACGCACGCACGAGCACACACACATACACAGACACGGACACCAGACCCCCCCCCCCACCCATCCCACACCCCACACACGCACGCACGCGCAGACACATACAGACTACGCAGTACATAAAGGCAGGCACGGACGCACGCACTCACGTACGAACGTACGCGTGCACGCATGCCGATGAGTAGGTATACGCACGCACAAACGCACACGAACGTACGCGCACACGCTTGCTTTGAAAGCTGTAACGCAGCACGATCGGCGAAT
>NW_014614762.1:0-315 GCF_000485595.1 Priapulus caudatus | reverse complement strand
GAGAGAGGAAGCACGCTGTAACTGGTTGCATGCTTGGTTCCACGTGTTTGCACGCGAGCACACCTGTACATCTGATGCGCTCGCGCAATCACCACTCACCTGCCTCCATCTCACGCCTGCATTATGCATGGGACCAATCACCCTGTCTCTCTACGCTCTACGGCTCGTTGCCTTACAGCAGCAGCGTGGCTCTGTTGACCTAGGTACAATCTCCATCACTTAATTACCAGGTATAGTATGCTTAACTACCCTGGGCTAAACGCGCAGAGAAGGAGGGCAAAGGATAGACGGAAGGAAAGGGTTGGGGGAAGAGGG
>NW_014614761.1:0-315 GCF_000485595.1 Priapulus caudatus | reverse complement strand
AGCGCGTACGTCATTACACACACACACACACACACACGCACGCAAGTACGCACGCGCGCGTACACACACACACAGGCGCACAAGCACACAGACACACACAGGTACACACACACACAGGCACGCACGCACGCACGCACGCACGCACGCACGCACGCACGCACGCACACAGTCACACACACATGTACTCCTGATATATATGTAGGTGTGTGTGCGTGTGCCTATGTGTGTCTGTGTACCTATATATATGTGCTGTGTGTGTGCGTGCGTGCGTGCGTACGTGCGTGCCTGTGTGTGTCTGTGTGCCTATATAATGTG
>NW_014614760.1:0-315 GCF_000485595.1 Priapulus caudatus | reverse complement strand
AATTAAAAACAATGCCGTTAGAACAGTATAATTACAAAGTAAAAGTTATATATTGTCGCCCCCACCCCAACGAAATAGTAAGGCCCCCCCCCAGTGCCACCCCCGCTGAAAAAATCCTAGCTACGCCACTGGGTGTAGCCTGACTGCTCCGTGAACTGTTGATGCGTATTGTTCACGTACGGTATTGTGCATTGTAGGTTTTATTGATCAATTATGGCATCATAATTAACATCAGTCCATCCGAGACGCTCTTGCCATGTTACCAGGAGTAAGATAATATAGGATTCTATATATTATCCTATATATCCTATAGGA
>NW_014614759.1:0-315 GCF_000485595.1 Priapulus caudatus | reverse complement strand
GCACCACCGCCACCACCGCCAAAAGCAGCACCAGCAGATGCACCAGCACCTTTCTGCAACAACACTAGGGTGATTATCCCTAGCGATAAAAACACATGTAAAACTAAAAGAATAATATCCACTTAATTAACCTTAATAATCTCTGCTTAATACAACTAATTAATTAGCTGCTTGACAGATCGCTAGAAAATCTTCTGCTTTTAATGATGCACCACCAATTAAGCCACCATCGATATCAGGTTGGCCAATCAGCTCAGCAGCATTTGAAGGGTTCATACTACCACCATAAAGAAGACGCAATCCTTCAGCAACACC
>NW_014614758.1:0-315 GCF_000485595.1 Priapulus caudatus | reverse complement strand
GTGCACGTGCTTCTATACTTGTATAGTGTACGTGCTTCTATACTTGTATAGTGTACGTGCTTCTATACTTGTATAGTGTACGTGCTTCTATACTTGTATAGTGTACGTGCTTCTATACTTGTATAGTGTATAGTGTGCTACTTGTATAGTGTACGTGCTTCTATACTTGTATAGTGTACGTGCTTCTATACTTGTATAGTGTACCTGCTTCTATACTTGTATAGTGTACGTGCTTCTATACTTGTATAGTGTACGTGCTTCTATACTTGTATAGTGTGCGTGCTTCTATACTTGTATAGTGTATAGTGTACTACA
>NW_014614756.1:0-315 GCF_000485595.1 Priapulus caudatus | reverse complement strand
TCCCACCATGAGACAGCAGCACCCGCCGTCGCCTCCCTCCTGCCCCTCGTCCTACCTCCCCCTCTTCCCTCCTCATCCACCTCCTCCTCCTCCTTCCTCCCCCTTCCTCCCTCCTCATCCAGATCTTCCTCCTCCTCACGCTCCCTCCTCCCTCCTCATTCACCTCCTCCTCCTCCTCCTTCCACCTCCTCCTTCCTCATCCTCCCTCCTCCCTTGCCCTCTCCCTCCTCATCCACCTGCTCCTCCCTCCTCCTCCTCCCCCCTCTTCCCTCCTCCTCCCTCGCCCTTCCCCTCTTCCCTCCTCATCCACCTCCT
>NW_014614755.1:0-315 GCF_000485595.1 Priapulus caudatus | reverse complement strand
CCCCTCCCCCGCTCTTCCTCTATATCTCCCCCTCCCCCTGCTCTTCCTCGATACCAAAACTCCTGACGTTAATAAATTGGAGGGAATTTCGCGACAAAATGCGATGCGTATCTCGGCTGCTACGGGAGAAGTGGAGAGTGGAGAGAGGAGAGAGAGAGGGGGAGAGGGAGGGAGGGAGACCGAGAGGAAGAGAGGGGGAGAGCGAGGGGAAGAGAGAGATAGAGGTACGATAAGGAAGAGAGAGGAAGCGTGCGAGAGATGTAGGGAGAGGACGAGAGAGAGAGGGGCAGAAAGGAGAGGGGAGAGAGTGAGAGA
>NW_014614754.1:0-315 GCF_000485595.1 Priapulus caudatus | reverse complement strand
GAAAATCACGTCAATAGCAGTATTGACGCATTAGCTGAGGCCCGTATCCTGAGTACTCAAATTTTTCAAAAGGCAATGTTATGCAACAATTATCCGGACAGGACGCTATGTTCCTGCACGCCGAGCTGGATGGCCTGCCTCAACACATCGGCGGGGTCAGCATATATGATCAGTCCACCGCACCCGAAGGCAAGGTCCGCTTCAAGCAGATTCTGTCCATGCTGGAATCACGCGCACACCTTTCTCCCATTTTCAGGCGCAAGTTGGCCATGGTGCCCTACGGCCTCGGTCGACCCTACTGGGTAGAAGACCCAG
>NW_014614753.1:0-315 GCF_000485595.1 Priapulus caudatus | reverse complement strand
GTGCATAGTGCATAGCGCATAGTGCATAGTGCATAGTGCATGGTGCATACAGTATAGTGCATGGTGCATTGTGCATGGTGCATAGTGCATGGTGCATGGTCCAAGGTGCATAGTGCATAGTTCATACAATATAGTGCATGGTGCATGGTGCATGGTGCATGGTGCATGGTGCATGGTGCATGGTGCATGGTGCATAGTGCATAGTGCATAGTGCATAGCGCATAGCGCATAGTGCATAGTGCATAGTGCATAGTGCATAGTGCATAGTGCATACTGCATGCACTGTAGTGCATAGTGCATAGTGCATAGTGCATA
>NW_014614752.1:0-315 GCF_000485595.1 Priapulus caudatus | reverse complement strand
AGAGAGAGAGAGAGAGAGAGAGAGAGCTAGAGAGAGATCAGTCTAACTTACCTGGAATTAATCTTAGTAGCAGTGAGGCGGCTAGAAGCAGGGCTGGTCGGCAGCTTTCCATCGCTGGCTGGGAGTTAGCTGGCCGTGAATGAACCTAGTGTAGTATCGTGTATATGGAGAGATAGCAATGTGACAGGTTAGTATGGCTGCCATGCATGTACACGGGGACGTGGACCTTGTACCTCCGTACTCACAGACGCACTAACGCACACACACACACACGCAAGCACACAAACACGCACGTACGCACGCACACACACACAT
>NW_014614751.1:0-315 GCF_000485595.1 Priapulus caudatus | reverse complement strand
ATGGCGACGACGATGACGACGCTGACGATGATAATGAACGAGCGTCTGACGTCATCGCGCGGGAACCGGCTTGTGTCGCGTCGTCATCGTCTGTGTTTTTGTCACCGCCGTGAAATATTGCCTGTCCAATTGCCGTTAATAACTTAATAACTGCGACACGTTGTCGGTGACTGTCGACAACTGTCACCATGCCGACGTCTTATCGAACCGCAGAAATAATGAAGCTGTGAGGAGGTGGTGACGGGACGACATAAATTACTGTATTGTGTTTGAGCGATAGTGTGCGAGAGGGGGCATAGGAGAGGGTAAGCGAAT
>NW_014614750.1:0-315 GCF_000485595.1 Priapulus caudatus | reverse complement strand
CCCCCAGTGCAGCGTCCGTCCCCACCCACGCTAGCCCCAGCATAGCATCCGTCCCCACCCACGCTCCCCCCAGCGTAGCGTCCGTCCCCACCCACGCTCCCCCCAGCGTAGCATCCGTCCCCACCCACGCTCCCCCCAGCGTAGCGTCCGTCCCCACCCACGCTACCCCTAGCGTAGCGTCCGTCCCCACACACCGTCCCCCAGCGTAGCATCTACCCCACCCACGCTCCCCCAGCGTAGCGTCTGTCCCCACCCACCGTCCCCCATCGTAGCATCTATCCCCACCCATGCTCCTCCCATCTTAGCATCCGTCCC
>NW_014614749.1:0-315 GCF_000485595.1 Priapulus caudatus | reverse complement strand
CATCATATCACACTTATCATATCACACTCATCATATCCACACTCATCATATCACACTCATCATATCACACTCATCATATCATACTCATTATATCACACTCAGTATATCGCACTCATCATATCACACTCATCATATCACACTCTTCATATCACACTCATCATATCACACTCATCATAATATCATACTCATAATATCACACTCTTCAGATCACACTCTTCATATCACACTCATTATATCACACTCATCATATCATACTCATCATATCACACTCATCATATCATCCTCATAATATCACACTCTTCATATCACACTCTT
>NW_014614748.1:0-315 GCF_000485595.1 Priapulus caudatus | reverse complement strand
GCTGTTTATGCTTTTCTTTTCGTTGGGTTTCTTTTCAGCCATTTTACGAAAATATGGTGCTACTATAAAATAAGTGGCAGTGGCCGCCGCAATTCCAATTCCGAAGGCGGTTAGAAAATCAACTTTCCATATTTTTTTCAAGCCCTTCATGACTAAATAAGTACTAAAAGCTAAGACCATCAGAGAAACCATGATGGGTAACATGCGTTTACCAGCAGCCACCATGTCTTTTTTATAGGTAATGCTCCGTTTTATCCAATAGAGGAACAGGGCAGCAATAACGCCGCCAATTAGTGGCGATATAATCCAACTGGA
>NW_014614747.1:0-316 GCF_000485595.1 Priapulus caudatus | reverse complement strand
CGCTGCTGTTGCTGCTGCCGATGTTGTACTATTATACTGATGCTATTACTTATGTCACTGCTGCTGACGCTGCTGTTGCTGCTGCCGATGTTATACTGTTATACTGATGCTATTACTTATGTCACTGCTGCTGACGCTGCTGTTGCTGCTGTTGCTGCTGCTGATGTTATACTATTATACTGATGCTATTACTTATGTCACTGCTGCTGACGCTGCTGTTGCTGCTGTTGCTGCTGCTGATGTTATACTGTTATACTGATGCTATTACTTATGTCACTGCTGCTGACGCTGCTGACGCTGCTGCTGACGCTGCTGC
>NW_014614746.1:0-316 GCF_000485595.1 Priapulus caudatus | reverse complement strand
TCTTTCTCGGCATCCATTCTCTTCCTTCTCTTCCCCTCTCCCCTTCTTTCATTTCTCCTCTCCCCTCCACTCCTCCCTCTCCCTCTTTCCTCTTCCCTCATCCCATCCTCCCATCCTCCCATGCTCCCTCTCCCTCTCCCTCTTCCCTCATCCCATCCTCCCATCCTCCCTCTCCTCCCTCTCCTTCTTCCCTCATCCCATCCTCCCATTCCTCCCTCCCCCTTCCTCCCCTCCTCCCTGCGTGCGTGGTATGTGGAGCAGCAGTAGCAGTTGATACGTGATAGTTCCCACACGCCTGCCTATCCTCCCTCGTACC
>NW_014614745.1:0-316 GCF_000485595.1 Priapulus caudatus | reverse complement strand
ATCCATGCATCCATCCATCTATCCATTCATCCATCTATCCATCTATCCATCTATCCATCCATCTATCCATCCATGCATCCATCCATTCATCCATCTATCCATCCATGCATGCATCCATCCATCCCATCCCATCCTATCCCTTCCCATCGCATCCCATCGCATCCCATCGCATCGCATCCCATCCCATCCCATATCCCATCGCATCTCATCCCATCGCACCGCATCACATCCCATCCATCCCAACCCATCCGAATACTAGTAAAATGGGGGACCCTAGCACCGCGTGCCTGTGGCACGCTTTCATTCAAATATCACA
>NW_014614744.1:0-316 GCF_000485595.1 Priapulus caudatus | reverse complement strand
GTTCAGCTGCAACACGCGTGATATACATCCAGCGATGACGTCACCGAGCCCCCCCTCCCCCTTCCCCTGTCGCCGCTGTCATCGCCTATCATTTTTTATCACCGCTCGTCGCCTTTCATTTTTTATTCCCGCTCGCAGCAGTTATCGTGAGTGTTTTATGTGAGATGTAGGCACGCGACAAGAATGCGGTGATGATAGGGGTTTTTTATTGTTCGCAGTTTTCCGTTTTTTAGTTTTTTTTTATGTGTGTTTCGTGCGCTTCCGTTTGCGCTCGCTTTCTCTAGCGTGTTAATATTCTCATGCGCGGGGAAGGGAG
>NW_014614743.1:0-316 GCF_000485595.1 Priapulus caudatus | reverse complement strand
GTGGCACCTGGTAACATCGTGCTGGTTGTAAAAATCCATTTGACGTAACAAAAATTTTCACAACCTTCAGTGGAAACTGCAAATAATAAATAACCACTATAGCAGCTATGCTTAGAAATGTTAGAAAACATACCACCAGCAGCGTGGTGCAAATTGGGGATGATTGGGTTAATGATTTGCTCTAAATCCTTCTGTTTGTGTTCAAATGCGTCCTTCTCAGCCAGCTACAATTATAACACCAATACATTAGCGAGTTCCACCTCTGTAAATATTGTCACATGTAGTCAAACGAAAGTTGTTGGCTCAAACATCCAAA
>NW_014614742.1:0-316 GCF_000485595.1 Priapulus caudatus | reverse complement strand
GTGTGTGTGTGTGTGTGTGTGTGTATGTGTGTGTGTGTGTGTGTGTGTTTGTGTGTGTGTCGCTCGTCGTCTCTCTCTTTCTTTCGGTATCTCTCTCTCTCTCTCTCTCTCTCTCTCTCTCTCTCTCTCTCTCTCTCTCTCTCTCTCTCTCTCTGCATGTGTGTGTTGCCGCGCATATTGTGCGAGGCGGTGCATTAGATGCGGGTCGCCGTGTGTAATGAATGTAAGTTAATGTGTTCCCACTGCTTCACGGATGCGTGGCAACAGCTCGCGCGAAAATAGCGGGAGAGCGATAAAGAGAGATCGAAGCGAGAGA
>NW_014614741.1:0-316 GCF_000485595.1 Priapulus caudatus | reverse complement strand
GACGGTTAACGAGATGACCGTCAAAACCATCCTGCTGCCCGATAATCAGCGCTACAACGTCGGCGGTCAGGGCTTGGATCTACACGGCGAGATTGAGGTCACTAGTGCCGGTAACGACGAAACTGACCGTGCCACTGTTAACGAGGACACGGGCGCACTTGCAGCGCTGGTTCGCTGCGGGCTGTTAGCCAATGAAGCGCAACTTACGCTGCATAACAACGAGTGGCTTGCCAGCGGTGACGGTGTTGATCTGGCCTTTTTAGTGTTGGCCGCCAAGCAGGGTTTTGATCATCAACATGCGGATCGCGATTATCCC
>NW_014614740.1:0-316 GCF_000485595.1 Priapulus caudatus | reverse complement strand
TGCACGCACGCACACACACACACACACTCGCAGGCATGCACGCACACACACTCGCGCACTGACGCACAAACACTCACGCACTGACGCACGCACACACGCACGCACGCATGCACACACACTCGCGCACTGACGCACGCACACACGCACGCATGCACACTCACGCACTGACGCATGCACACACTCGCGCACTGACGCACACACACTCACGCACTGACGCACGCACACACACTCGCGCACTGACGCACGCACACACGCACGCACGCACACACACTCACGCACTGACGCACGCACGCACGCACGCATGCACGCACGCACA
>NW_014614739.1:0-316 GCF_000485595.1 Priapulus caudatus | reverse complement strand
GTTGCCGCGTTGTTGGGTGTATGTACGGAACGAGCGTACGGATTCTGCACGGAATTCCGGATTAGGATTATCCCGGTGTGTTTATACACACACACACACATATATCGAACAGCAGCTGATCCGAGAGATGCTAGGCGACGGCGGTGGCAATGATTGGTAAGCGCAGGCAATTATATTCCCCTATTATGTTGTGTGCGTGCTGTGTGTACACATGCAGGGCTAGCTGTCTGATCAGCTGTGATGCGTGCTATTACGTAGGCGTGCGTACATGGCCGTACGTCGTGCGTGCGTGTAAATGCGTGTTACACGCACGCCT
>NW_014614738.1:0-316 GCF_000485595.1 Priapulus caudatus | reverse complement strand
ATATGGTGAAGAGAAAGTCCAGACCACAAATGTCATTTAATTGGCAGTAGCGAAAGCTATAGTTGGTAAGAAAATCCCTCGCCTTCACGGGCGTGCCGGTTCGATTCCGGCCCTGGGCACCATAATCGAATAAAAAAGCCGCATTCTTTGCGGCTTTTTTATGGCCTACGATTTTTACTTCTGTATGTAGGGGTTAAGGCGTGGCAATTTGGGCAAAGTAAACGCAAGTTCTCAAACCTATTATCTTTGTTGTTACCATTAATGTGATCCAGCTCTAATGGAATTGGTTTATCTAACCATGTTTCATTGTCACAGT
>NW_014614737.1:0-316 GCF_000485595.1 Priapulus caudatus | reverse complement strand
GCCTCAGAACAATACGAACAGTAATGGTAAGCCAGTTAAGAAAGCATGGGGAGACAAGCGTAATATCTGGCCTGATTTCTATACGACCTTTACGGATGATGCATGGGATGAAATGATGGGTGGGCCACGTCGTTTAGGTACAATGCCCGGTGGATGGCGTTTCCCTTATATTAGCACTCCTGATCCGGTCACGGTTTCGGATGCGATTACCAATCAATTCCCGCCGATTGCAGAGGAGGCAGGTAATATGGTTGATGTCTCAAAATGGGGTATGTTTGACGATAAATAAGTGTTAATCAATCAATAGCGTAATATT
>NW_014614736.1:0-316 GCF_000485595.1 Priapulus caudatus | reverse complement strand
ATATATATATATATATATATATATATATATATATAATCTATATATATAGATATACAGATATATATACTACCATCTAGGCACATCTACCATCTAGGAGGTTGTTACCGCGCCCCCTCCCTCTCTATTCTGTTTTCACACACTGGTGTGGTATCTACTGGTGATTTCTGCTGGTGAAATCTATTGGTGCGTGTAGCTTTCTCTCTCTCTCCCTGTCGCTCTCACTCTTTCCTTCTCTCTCTCCCTGTCGCTCTCACTCTTTCCTTCTCTCTCTGCCTGTCGCTCTCGCTCTTTCCTTCTCTCTCTCTCTCTCTCTCTC
>NW_014614735.1:0-316 GCF_000485595.1 Priapulus caudatus | reverse complement strand
CACTATGGCAGTTTCCATAAACTGCACTGTAGGGCGTCTCTTTTATTACTAAACAAGCGCAAAGGAAAAATTCAATGGCATCAAAATTCTTTGTTTTCATGACATTACTTAGGCGATAACACCTTGCTCGACTTTGCACTCATCGGCCAATGCCAGTTCAAACCAAAAAGTAGTACTTGTGACATCATCGCTACGCTCGCCCCGATAGCTCTATTGAAGCATTCACAACTCGATTTTTCACCGCCTGAATGCGATAGATTTCTACCAGATCACTGACATATACAAGCGAAAGATTCACTACAATAATAAGGGCAGC
>NW_014614734.1:0-316 GCF_000485595.1 Priapulus caudatus | reverse complement strand
GCATAATACAAGTCTGTTTTTATTCTATTATTAGATCATTAAATTAGCACCTTCGAAAGTACGCAATAGCGCCTTTCCTTACCCAAAACGCAAGATTAAGGCAGTTTTAAACAAGCCTCTGAAGATACCTCGCAACAAAAAGGGTAGCAATGATAACGAAAAAAGATTACAGATGATATGGCTTGTCTAAATCTCCAATAACTATTAGGGCGAAAGCTAATAATTGAGCACCGTATTTTGTTCAACATGCCGTTCACGGCTACAATGAACGATCACCCTGTCGGAATCACCATGAGAAAAATCCATTTAATACGCT
>NW_014614733.1:0-316 GCF_000485595.1 Priapulus caudatus | reverse complement strand
CCCCTCTCCCTCCATCCCTCGCACCTCTCCCTCCATCCCTCGCTCCCTTCCTCGCTACCCATCTCCCTCTCTCCCTTCTTCCTTCGCTCCCTGCCTCCCTCCCTCCCTCCCTCCCTCCCTCCCTTCCTCCCTCCCTTTCCCTCCCTCCCTCCCTCCGTCCCTCCCTCCCTCATCATATTTGCATGATAGAAGAACCGCCAAAGCTGTCATCGATGTAGCGGACGGTAGGTGGCGCGCATGCCGTCTGTCGCGCGTTATAGAGATGATGTGATGGTAAACACAGTTATGTAATTAAAACAATCGATATCCGCGTTTA
>NW_014614732.1:0-316 GCF_000485595.1 Priapulus caudatus | reverse complement strand
TCTCTCTCTCGCTCTCTATTTCTCTCTCTCTCATCGTACGCTGTGTCAACGTGAGACATGCAACTCAAGCACCACTTAGCATGTGATCAAATTCAAAAGCATATATTCATGTATATATATATATATATATAAAATCACACGCGCCCCTGTGGACTTACATACTGTCAGCCAGAACGCCACACGCACACACGCACGCGCGCACCGACCGCATACGCACGCACGCACGCACGTACGCACGCGCGCGCGCACCGACCGCATACGCACGCACGCACGCACGCACACGCACGCACGCACGCACACACGCACGCGCGCACCG
>NW_014614731.1:0-316 GCF_000485595.1 Priapulus caudatus | reverse complement strand
GTTGCTGCTGCTGCTACTGCTACTGTTGCTACTAGCAGTAGCAGCAGCAGCAGTAGCAACAGGAGCGCAGTAACAGCAGCAGTAGCAGTAGCAGCTAGCAACAGGTGTAGCAGCATCAGTAGCAGCAGCAGTAGCAACAGCAGTAGCAACAGCAGCAGCAGCAGCAAGCAGCAGTAGCAGTAGCAGCAGCAGTAGCAACAGCAGGCTGCTGCTGCTACTGCTACTGCTGCTGCTAACTGCTGTTGTTACTGCTGCTGCTGCTACTACTACTGCTACTGCTGCTGTTACTGCTGCTGCTGCTGCTGCTGCTGTTGCT
>NW_014614730.1:0-316 GCF_000485595.1 Priapulus caudatus | reverse complement strand
TATTATAGACTCTTGATAAGATGCACCTAGCTGTGTCTATATAAGATGCACCTAGCTGTGTCTACATGGGATGCACCTAGCTGTGTCTATATAAGATGCACCTAGCTGTGTCTACATGGGATGCACCTAGCTATGTCTACACGGGATGCACCTAGCTGTGTCTATATAGGATGCACCTACTTGTGTCGACATGGGATACACCTAGCTATGTCTACACGGGATGCACCTAGCTGTGTCTATATAGGATGCACTTAACTGTGTCTACATATGATGCACCTAGCTGTGTCGACATGGGATGTACCTAGCTGTGTCGACA
>NW_014614729.1:0-316 GCF_000485595.1 Priapulus caudatus | reverse complement strand
CATTACCAATAGGAAAACCCAAAGCTTCTCGCGAATCATAATATACTTGCGCAACAGCTCGTGATAATGCGCGAACACGCAAAATAAAGCGCTGCCTTTCAGTAACTGAAATTGCATGCCGTGCATCTAATAAATTAAACATATGTGATGCTTTCAAAACTAATTCATACGCCGGCAATGGCAAGCCTAATTCAATCAAACGCTGGCTTTCACTTTCGCAATCATCAAATTGTCTAAATAAAATATCCGTATTTGCGTGTTCGAAATTGTAAGTCGACATTTCCACTTCATTTTGGTGGAACACGTCACCATAAGT
>NW_014614728.1:0-316 GCF_000485595.1 Priapulus caudatus | reverse complement strand
GCGTGTGTGTGTGTGTGTGTGTGCGTGCGTGCGTGCGTGCGTGTGTGTGTGTGTGTGTGTGCGTGTGTGCGTGCGTGTGCGTGTACGTGTGCGTGCGTGCGTCCCTGCGTGCGCGCGCGTGTATGTGTGTGCGTGCGTGCGTGCATGCATGCGTGCGCGTGTGTGTGTGTGTGCGTGTGTGCGTGCGTGTGCGTGTACGTGTGCGTGTACGTGTGCGTGTACGTGAGCGTGCGCCTGCGTCTGTAACATACAACCTGATAGGTTTGCTTCACGGCGCGGTGTCGTCTCTCTTCCCCTCTCTCTCCCTCTCTCTCCC
>NW_014614727.1:0-316 GCF_000485595.1 Priapulus caudatus | reverse complement strand
ACACCCAACCCAAGCCGTACGAATATCACCTCCAGTGCAATCTTATGTAGGAGATGGAGGATAACATTGTAGATGGTTATTTTCCATTAGTGTGTGTGTGAGCCCCGCTCCCCTCTCCCGCTAAAGGCCGGCAAGGTATAACGCATAAAGGAAAGATCAAGCTATGATATGATTGATATCATACTATATATACGGCCACTGGTTGCCAGGGAATGTTTGCCAGCTCACACTTCATCTCCCTCTATCTGACTCTCTGACTCTCTGACTCTCTGACTCTCTGACTCTCTGACTCTCTGACTCTCTGACTCTCTGACTC
>NW_014614726.1:0-316 GCF_000485595.1 Priapulus caudatus | reverse complement strand
CCTCTCTCCCCCCATCGTCTTCCCCTCTCTCCCCCCATCGTCTTCCCTCTCTCCGCCATCGTCTTTCCTCTCGTCTTCCTCACCATCCCCATCGTCTTCGCATCTTTGTTGGCTTCATCTCGAATCGTGCCGGACTTGGTGTTTCACCGATGTTTGTTTGCTTCGTGGCAGGCCGCCGATCGCAGGGACCGCAGTGACCGCATTGCGTGTGTGCGTGTGTGTGCGTGTGTGTGCGTGCGTGCGTGTGTGCGTGTGTGCGTGCGTGCGCGTGCGTGCGTGTGTGTGTGCGTGCGTGTGTACGTGCGTGCGTGCGTGC
>NW_014614725.1:0-316 GCF_000485595.1 Priapulus caudatus | reverse complement strand
CGATTAACTTCTGCACTCTCTTATAGTATGTCGGTGCTGCATGCCATTGACAGTAGGTGAGAGCTGTAAATGAAGAGCAGATAAGCGTGCGACGTCACGAAGGGAGGGAACCCATGTTAGTTGAGAGAACAAAAATATAGTTGAATTTATAGTTGATAAATCGATATTTGAAATTAAAAGGATGCAGTAAGGATGCAGTAATAATATTTAAGTATAGGTAATTATTAGATAAATATTTAAGTATATATTTCCGCCGAACACTGGGGGAAGTAACTAAGATAATGATCACACTGTCAAAAGCAATGTCTCCAAACAT
>NW_014614724.1:0-316 GCF_000485595.1 Priapulus caudatus | reverse complement strand
TATGTATAGTTATCGATGATAAATGATCGTTGCTACGCTCGTGGTAAATATTTAGTTGCAGTTGTAGCTAGAAACACGTACCAGCTCTTATGCGTGAATTTGTGTAGACGTAGCATTTCTATACAGATATCACGCTACAGATAGATTGCTCACGCATGCGCACGTGGCTTATAGCACCGCGTACACAATGCAGGCGTAGAGTCCGTATCAAACTAGAAGATCGGAATTTTTGTCTCAAAATTTGAAGGTTTAAAATGTCGTCTGTGTTTTCGCAGTACATAACTTTTACACGTGTGTGTACGGGCAGATAGACGAA
>NW_014614723.1:0-316 GCF_000485595.1 Priapulus caudatus | reverse complement strand
AGAGAGACACAAAGAGAGAGAGTGTGAGAGAATGAGAAAGAGAGAGAGCGCGCGATGTGCAGATGGCAGCACCCTACCCCTCAACCCCTCAACCCTCACCGGAGAAGCCAGTCATCCCTCCGCTGGACTTGGATCGGTGGATGCGGGCGGGCGACTCGAAGCACTCCATGACGGGACATCGCACGGTGCTGCTGTGCGTGAGCGTCACCGCCGCCGGCGCCCCCTGCAGGAGCGCCTGCCGCTGCAGGTCGCTCAACTCTATCCTGCATGCAGGAGGAAAGAACATGAATTTCAGGAGTAGATAATAGAAGATATC
>NW_014614722.1:0-316 GCF_000485595.1 Priapulus caudatus | reverse complement strand
ACACACACACACACACACACACACACACACACACACACACACACACACACACACACACACACGATGTTGCCCGGGGAAGGTTAGAGACCGGTGGGCGGTCACGCATGCCAGCCTGCAGTAGCGCACGCGTGCAGGTAGCCCGACCAGGCTGTGCGACGGATTGTCTATACATACGGGTATTCTAACCCTAGCAATACCGTTTCTTGGAGCTAGCGTGCAGGATGTTAGCGATAAGAAACTTTAGAACGTCGTATATGAAACAATGAGCGGCATGGTAGATATATATCAGGAGCCGGTTTCACGAAGCGTACTTAAC
>NW_014614721.1:0-316 GCF_000485595.1 Priapulus caudatus | reverse complement strand
TATTGGACTCAAGCTAGTTATAGATGGACCCGTGTTACTGACTGATGGACCCATGTTACCGTTTGATGGACCCATGTTACTGCCTGATGGACCCATATGTTACTGCCTGATGGACCCATGTTACTGTCTGATAGACCCATGTTACTGCCTGATGGACCCATGTTACTGCCTGATGGACCCTTGTTACTGCCTGATGAACCCATGTTACTGCCTGATGGACCTATTTTACTGTCTGATAGACCCATGTTACTGCTTGATGGACCAATGTTACTGCCTGATGGACCTATTTTACTGTCTGATAGACCCATGTTACTGC
>NW_014614720.1:0-316 GCF_000485595.1 Priapulus caudatus | reverse complement strand
TGCGTCTGTCCTGGCATCTTCCTCTATGCGTCTGTCCGTGTACATCTTTCCTCTATGCGTCTGTCCGTGTACATCTTTCCTCTATGCGTCTGTCCGTGTACATCTTTCCTCTATGCGTCTGTCCGTGTACATCTATTAGGGCGGTTGTTCGTCTCCTCCTTATTTCTCTCCTCTCGCCCTCTCGCTATCACACACACACACACGCACGCACGCACGTACGCACACACACACACGCACGCACGTACGCACACACACACACACCGTACATCCGCCTTGGCCGTCCGTGGACATCTTTCCTCTATGCGTCTGTCCGTGT
>NW_014614719.1:0-316 GCF_000485595.1 Priapulus caudatus | reverse complement strand
ATAAAGAGAAAGAGGAGAGGGGACGAGGGGGGCTGAGATTGTAATAGAATAAAGAGAAAGAGGAGAGGGGACGAGGGGGGCTGAGATTGTAATGGAAGAAATAGATAGAGCAGAGGGACGAGTGAGGCTGAGATTGTAATGGGAGAAAGAGAAAGAGTAGATGGAGGAGGAAGGCTGAAATTGTAATGGTAGAAAGAGAAAGAGGAGGGGGACGAGGGGAGCTGAGATTGTAATGGAAGAAATAGATAGAGCAGAGGGACGAGTGAGGCTGAGATTGTAATGGGAGAAAGAGAAATAGGAGATGGACGAAGGAGGC
>NW_014614718.1:0-316 GCF_000485595.1 Priapulus caudatus | reverse complement strand
GGCGCTCTTTGTGACCTCATTTTTGCGCCGCAACGCTCCACTGGCTGCATGGCATGCGATGGGACGGGATGGGATGGGATGCGGTACGATGGGATGGGATGGGATGGGATGGGATGCCGGATGGCATGGGATGGCATGCAATGCGATGAGATGGGATGGGATGGGACGGAATGGGATGAATGGATGGATGCATGGATAGATAGGTAGTTTGGGGTATTTTCCTTTCAACCAAGCGGTCACCAGCTGAGTAACGGCACTGATTTCCCCGGGTAATGCCGGGTATACCGCTAGTTAATAATAATACGCTGTGGCTATA
>NW_014614717.1:0-316 GCF_000485595.1 Priapulus caudatus | reverse complement strand
CTCTCTCGCACTGTCTTTTCTCTTCTTTGGTTCTTCCAGTATGCTCTTTTGTTCTTTCAACCTCCTTTCCATAGTAACATCTCCATCCCCCATGACGCAAGTGCCCAGCCATCATGTACTCGTGGTACCTATCCCCTTCCCCCATAGCCGTGACTAAGCTTGTTTCCGTTGTTCTCTTCCTTTCTGCCTCTCTCTCTCTCTCTCGCTCTGCGCGTCGGTGTGTGGGTGTTGTCATCGTCGTCTGCTGCTCAGGCAAGGCCAGGGCTGGCGCACTCGCCCCTGCTGCCCCTGCCGCTGTGCCACCCAGAGGTGAAAC
>NW_014614716.1:0-316 GCF_000485595.1 Priapulus caudatus | reverse complement strand
TCATGCACATCATGCAAATCAATCATGCACATCATGCACTACAATCATGCACATCATGCACATCATGCACACCAATCATGCACATCATGCACACCATGCACATCATGCAAATTAATCATGCACATCATGCACATCAATCATGCACATCATGCATATCATGCACTACAATCATGCACATCATGCACATCATGCAAATCAATCATGCACATCATGCACATCAATCATGCACATCATGCACTACAATCATGCACATCATGCAAATCAATCATGCACATCATGCACATCAATCATGCACATTATATACATCAATCATGCA
>NW_014614715.1:0-316 GCF_000485595.1 Priapulus caudatus | reverse complement strand
CTCCTCTCTCTCTCTTCTTCTCTCTCTTCTTCTCTCTCTCTCTCTCTCTCTCTCTCTCTGTCTCCCTGCCCCTCTCTCTCTCTTTCTCTTTCTTCCCCTCTCTTTTTCTCTCTCTACCCCCTCTCTCTGTACCCCTCTCTCTTTCCTTTCTGTGCCCCTCTTTTTCTCTCTCTGTCCCTTCTCTCTCTCACTTCCTCTCTCTGTTTCCCTCCCTCTTTCTCTCTGCCCCTCGCTCTTTCTCTTTCTCTCTCCTCTCTCTTCCTTTCGCTGTCCCCTCCCTCTGAGTCTCTCTTCCTCTCTCTTTCACTCTCTGCCC
>NW_014614714.1:0-316 GCF_000485595.1 Priapulus caudatus | reverse complement strand
ATGTGTGTCATGGCAAGCAATGCTAAATGCCGCGTAATTCGACAGCATAAATGTCAAGATAAATGTCAAGGTAAATGTCAAGGTAAATGTCAAGGTAAATGTCAAGGTAAATGTCAAGGTAAATGTCAAGATGTCGAACAGCGATACACATATAACATATAATATAACATAATAATAATATAATAATATAATAAATAAATATAAATAAATATAAATAAATGAATAAAATAATATAATATAATATAATAATATAATATAACACATTTATATACACACATATAACATGGTATGCGTGTATTCGTCGTAGGCATGTCAT
>NW_014614712.1:0-316 GCF_000485595.1 Priapulus caudatus | reverse complement strand
ATATGCGGTGGGGTATGATCTGTCAGGAAATTCAGTTTTTATGTTGATGGTCGCAATTAACCTTGCCGCCTATCCGCAGATTATCAAATTATTAGAAACAGAAGGTCAGGAGGCTGCCTACGCATACTTTAAGCAATATTCCATTTTGCTGTTAGGTATCGCCATACCCGCGGTGATGGGCTTAATGCTTATTGGGGGGAATCTAGTTTATTTAGTGATTGGCGTCGAATATCAACAAACCGTTACGCTCTTATTACCCTGGATTTCCATCGCCTTATTGTTATTAGGACTACAGGTGTTTTATTTTGACTTGGCG
>NW_014614711.1:0-316 GCF_000485595.1 Priapulus caudatus | reverse complement strand
GTTCAGATATTTTCCTGCCCGCATCTTTAACTAGCTTCACCCACTCTTCTTTCCGGCGCTCGATTGGCGCTGAAATAGATAAACCTGCAATAACATTTTTACTACCGTCATAAATCAACACACCAATGCAGCCAACACCCTCTTCAGCTTCTTCATTATCATAAGCAAATTTCTGGCTACTCAGTTGGTGAACAATATTAATCAAATCTTGCTCGGTACTTACAGTATGCGATGTATAAGGCTTGAGACCGGTACGCTCTGCATAGGCATGAATGAAATGATCACCTAATTCAGCAAGCATCAACTTACCAACCGC
>NW_014614710.1:0-316 GCF_000485595.1 Priapulus caudatus | reverse complement strand
TTAATCATTAACACGTTGTAATATAAATACTGGGTATATCACTCTATAACAGAGACAACTTATAGAAAATGAATACCAAGTTGTAATATGACTACTAGGCATATTACCCTATAATAGTGACTACCTATATAGAATGACTACAAAGTTTTAATATGACTACCAGGCATATATCACCCTCTATACTACCTTATATGGAATTACTAATAAGTTGTAATATGCGTACTAGGCATATCATCTTATAACAGAGACTATCTATATCAAATGACTGCCAAGTTTTAATATGACTACCAGGCATATCACCCTATAATATAGTGAC
>NW_014614709.1:0-316 GCF_000485595.1 Priapulus caudatus | reverse complement strand
AGAGAGAGAGAGAGAG
This sequence comes from Priapulus caudatus, assembly GCF_000485595.1. NCBI lineage: Eukaryota > Metazoa > Priapulida > Priapulimorpha > Priapulimorphida > Priapulidae > Priapulus > Priapulus caudatus. The sequence goes on along the minus strand of NW_014614709.1, from coordinate 300 downwards.
AGAGCGAGAGAGAGAGAGCTTGGAAGCGAAGAGAGAAAGGGGAGAGGAGGGAAAGGTAAGCAGGAAAAAGAGGAGAGATGGAGGGGAGAGAGAGGAAGCGGGGACCGAGAAAGACAGAGTGAGGAAAATAGGGAAGCGCATGGGAGATGAGAGAGAGATGGAGAGCGAGCGTGCGTGCTTGCATCATAATGAACAGATGGATGGATGGATGGATGGATGTAGGCCTATGTATGGATGGATGAATAGGTGGCTGGATGGCTGGATGAGCGGACGGATGGATGAATGAATGAATGGATGGAT
>NW_014614708.1:0-316 GCF_000485595.1 Priapulus caudatus | reverse complement strand
GTCGTGGTACCCTGCTGTACCCAGCCATTATTTATAAAAGATGCCGCCGCCGGATTCGTTGCCATACTCATGGTATTAGACGGGTTAGCTACAGCAGCTCCACCCATTGCCTTCTGCTCTTGCCCCAAACCTATTGGCGCTAAACCATTTGTTGCAAAAGCAACTGGAGCAGCCAATGCCATAGACAGCGATGTAGCTAGCAGCGTTCTCTTAATGATTGTTCTCTGCATTTAATTTTCCTTTCTCAGCGGTTATGTAAAAAAAACAGGCAAGTCATACCTATCTCATATTTTAGTCAATCCTAAGCACATTAGCT
>NW_014614707.1:0-316 GCF_000485595.1 Priapulus caudatus | reverse complement strand
GGGAAGATGGAGAAATAGGGGAATAGGGGAATGGGGGAATGGGGAGAAAGAATGGTTTGTATAATATGTCTATATATACATGTGGGTGGAAATAACACAAAGAGAAGAGGGAAGGAAGGAAGGGAGAGAGGAAGAAAGAGCGAACACAGAGAAGAGAGAAGACAAGGCAGGCGGGAAGCAGAGTGTGTGATAGTGAAGTATAGTGTATAGAACATAGAGAAATGTATAGAGAAATGTGATAGATGGCACATGGTAACTATAAAGATGGCAGGAGGAAGAAGGGAGAGAGACGGATGATTGCGAGAGGTAGGGAAAG
>NW_014614706.1:0-316 GCF_000485595.1 Priapulus caudatus | reverse complement strand
GGGATGAGGGTGAGGGTGAGGGTGTAAGTGAGGGTGAGAGAGAGGATGAGGACGAGGGTGAGGGTGTAAGTGAGGATGCAGATGAGGATGGGGGAGATGATGAAGGTGAGGGTAAGGATGAAGGTGGGGGTGATGGACAGGGTGAGGGTGAGGGTGAGGGTGAGGGTGAGGGTGAGGGTGAGGGTGAGGGTGAGAGCCAGGGTGCGTGCACGTACAAGTATTGCTCCCAGGTGAAGGGCGTGGGTGAGGGTGAGGGTGGGGCGATGGACAGAATGCTTGCACGTACGAGTATTGCTCCCAGGTGAAGGGCGTGGGT
>NW_014614705.1:0-316 GCF_000485595.1 Priapulus caudatus | reverse complement strand
GTGCGTGCGAGCGTGTGACCGTGCGTGTGATCGTGTGAGCGTGCGTGTGAGCGTACGTGCGTGCGTGCGTGTGAGCGTAGTGCGTGCGTGCGTGTGAGCGTGTGAGCGTGCGTGTGAGCGTGTAAGCGTGCGTGTGAGCGTGTAAGCGTGCGTGTAAGCGTGCGTGCGTGCGTGCGTGTGAGCGTGTGAGCGTGTGAGCGTGCGTGCGCGCGTCTGAGCGTGCGTGCGTGCGTGTGAGCGTGCGTGTGTGCGTGTGAGCGTGTGAGCGTGCGTGCGTGCGTGCGTGTCAGCGTGTTAGCGTGCGTGCGTGAGCGTG
>NW_014614704.1:0-316 GCF_000485595.1 Priapulus caudatus | reverse complement strand
ACCGGGAGCATATGTGGCGTAAAACTGACCTGAATCGGCTGATTGGCGATCTGGCTGAGAGTCTGTTCAATTTCGGGCGTATGGCGATGACTGGCGATGCCGTAGGCCTTGAACCCTTCATTCACCTCAGAATACAGACTTGCCTCTTTCAGGCCGCGCCCCGCACCTGTGGTGCCTGATTTACTATCGATAATGATCGAATCAGAGGAAATCAACTGCTCTTCAAGCAAGGGGGCCAACCCCAGAGCAACACTGGTCGGATAGCAGCCTGGATTGGCAACCAGACGCGCATTACGGACCTGGGACCGATAGAGTT
>NW_014614703.1:0-316 GCF_000485595.1 Priapulus caudatus | reverse complement strand
AGAGAGAGAGAGAGAGCTGTGTAAGTAAACAGCCAATAATTCCTTCCTTCCTTCTCCTCTTTCTCTGTAAATGGGGGGTATGATTTGAGGGGTCTTGCACTCTTTGACTTGGACTATACACGTTGGCGCGAGCTTGCCTCCCTTCTCCCTTCCCCTATGCTCACTCCCTCCCCTTCTCCATCTTTTCTGCGTTTTTCTCTGCACCACTCGCTCCGAGCTTTTCACCTGCACCACCTTCCCCCCTTCTCACGCCCTTCCTACTCTCTTCCCCTTCCCCCACTCCCTCTCTTCCTCTCTCTATCCTCTCTCTCTCTCT
>NW_014614702.1:0-316 GCF_000485595.1 Priapulus caudatus | reverse complement strand
TACCTGTGACTACCCCATGTCTGTCAGGTACTCTCTACCTGTGACCTACCCCATGTCTGTCAGGTACTCTCTACCTGTGACCTACCTCATGTCTGTCAGGTGCTCTCTACCTGTGACCTACCTCGTGTCTGTCAAGTACTCTCTACCTGTGACCTACCCCGTGTCTGTCAAGTACTCTCTACCTGTGACCTACCTCATGTCTGTCAGGTACTCTACCTGTGACCTACCCCATGTCTGTCAGGTACTCTCTACCTAGAACCTACCCCATGTCTGTCAGGTGCTCTCTACCTGTGACCTACCCCATGTCTGTCAGGTA
>NW_014614701.1:0-316 GCF_000485595.1 Priapulus caudatus | reverse complement strand
CGTTTTTCATGGAAAATACATCAGAAAACGTACTTATCTAGCGGTCGGCGGGCCCGCACGCCATTGTGCATGCACAAATACACAGTAGGTTAGAGCTCTGGCATTTTCACCCCAGACTTTCCAACAAACTGGTAATGTATCGGCAAATATATTGTTTGAGACCAATGATCCTGGCACTGACAAAAACGATACATCGTTTACAATCACTGATGCTGGCAGTCAGGAAAACAGTACTCTGTCTGGTACTGACAGTGACAGTACGTGATGCACGTTCATCGTCAGTGTCTGAAAGAGAGTCGTCAAACAGTCCGGCTGA
>NW_014614699.1:0-316 GCF_000485595.1 Priapulus caudatus | reverse complement strand
GAACAGTGATACAGGGAGGAGGTCGAAGAGGAGGGAAGAAGGTGGTGGAGGAGGAGGAGAAGGTGGGTAGAAGGTGGTGAAGGAAGAGGAGGGGGAGAAGGTGGAGGAGGAGGAGGAGGAGATGAGAAGAGAAGGAGAGGAGGTGGAGGAGGAGGAGAGGAGGTGGCGGAGGAGAAGGGGGAGAACGTGGGGAGAAGGTGGTAGAGGAGGAGGGGGGAGAAGGTGGAGGAAGAGGGGTAAATGTCCGGGAGGCAATTGTCCGAGGGGTGATTGTCCGGGGGGTAATTGTCCGGGGAGTGAATGGCATGGGGGTAAA
>NW_014614698.1:0-316 GCF_000485595.1 Priapulus caudatus | reverse complement strand
AGATCCAATTACCGTATTATATCGTATTACCTAAAGCATATTAGTGTTATCTTCTTAAAGCATCTTCAAACTCAACACAAAGATTTAGGCGTCCTCATGACAAAAAAGGAAACCGTTACTCTTATTGACAACTCCACCGGAAAGAAAATAGAACTTCCTATTCTCCGACCTAGCAATGGTATCCCCACCATTGATGTGCGCACGCTTTACAGCGAACTAGGTTACTTTACCTACGACCCCGGTTTTCTTTCTACAGCAAGCTGTCGCAGCAACATCACCTTTCTGGATGGCTTAAAAGGCGAGTTACAATACTGTG
>NW_014614697.1:0-316 GCF_000485595.1 Priapulus caudatus | reverse complement strand
TGTGTGCGTGCGTGCGTGCGTGCGTGCGTGCATGCGTCTGTACGTGCGTGCGTGCGTGCATGCGTCTGTACGTGCGTGCGTGCGGGCGTGTCGATGTACGGGCCGCTATGCGGCTGTTGTGTCTCCTCGTGAGTATTGGTAAATAGCGGCTTACTGCTGCACGAACACGTTAACTAGCGAGGCGATGCGGGTCCGACATGATCGCTTGCTTGTTCGCAGTTGTCGTCGGCGGCGACTGACGACGTATTTGCCGCTCGATCACGGATCGTGCATATAAGGTGCAGTGTTTTGAGTGTCTCTCTCTCTCTCTCTCTCT
>NW_014614696.1:0-316 GCF_000485595.1 Priapulus caudatus | reverse complement strand
CGCAGGTTCAAGTCCTGCATAGACCGCCATTTTTTATTTGTCATTATAACTATTAGCCATTCAGGTACAGATAAAAAACTCGGTTCTGTTGCAAACTCAAAGAACATAGTATTAATTGAAGGGCTGGCTTTCCCTCAGATACAATTATGCTGCAAGTGAATAAAATTGCTCCCATACCGTCATATCTTCTGAGTCAAGCATCTGTCCTTGCTTTATCATCGAACAAAGTTCAACACCTGCCAAGGTTGACTCCGCACCAGCCCAAGACTTCCACCCTAAGCATTGATCCATTTTACCTTCCACTTTTCGATGACTC
>NW_014614695.1:0-316 GCF_000485595.1 Priapulus caudatus | reverse complement strand
GTGACTAAACACGCACGTGGGGTGGTAGGAACAGAGTGACTAAACACGCACTGGGGTGGTAGGAACAGACTGGATGAACACGCACGTGGGGTGGTAGGAACAGTGACTGAACACGCACGTGGGGTGGTAGTAACAGTGACTGAACACGCACGTGGGGTGGTAGGAACAGCCTGACTGAACACGCACGTGGGGTGGTAGGAACAGTGACTGAACACGCACGTGGGGTGGTAGGAACAGTGACTGAACACGCACGTGGGGTGGTAGGAACAGTGACTGAACACGCACGTGGGGTGGTAGGAACAGTGACTGAACACGC
>NW_014614694.1:0-316 GCF_000485595.1 Priapulus caudatus | reverse complement strand
AGAGAGAGAGAGAGAGAGAAAGGAAGTCTAGTCTTATGGTGGGGGACTCAGGTGGTGACTAAATGGCAGATAATGAAAAATGTCGGATAAATTCTGTTATGACGGAGAACACAATGCACAGCATCAGCACCACTCCTCCCCAGCTGCTGCATAGCTGCTCGCTGTCCATCATGCTCCATCCATCCTAGCTTCTCCCCCTCTCCGCTGTCCATCCTAGCTTCTCCTCCACTGTCCATCCTAGCTTCTCCCCCTCCCGCCATCCATCACGGCTTCTCCCCCTCCTCCACTGTCCATCCTAGCTTCCACCCCTCCTCCG
>NW_014614693.1:0-316 GCF_000485595.1 Priapulus caudatus | reverse complement strand
CCTTCTTTAGCTGCGCCTTCTTTAGCTACGACGCTGCAGCCTGCCCCTCCTGTCCATCCCATCTGTAGCTTTTTAGCGGCGACGCTGCAGGCTGCTTCCCTCCTGTCCCTCACCTCTGTAGCTTCTTTAGCTACAACGCTGCAGCCTGCCCCCTCCTGTCCATCCCCTCTGTAGCTTCTTTAGCTACAACGCTGCAGCCTGCCCCCTCCTGTCCTCCCCTCTGTAGCTTCTTTAGCTGCGACGCTGCAGGCTGCTCCCCTCCTGTCCCTGCCTTCCCCTCTGTAGCTTCTTTAGTCCGGGTCCCTCCCATCTGTAG
>NW_014614691.1:0-316 GCF_000485595.1 Priapulus caudatus | reverse complement strand
TCTCTCTTCTCTCTCTCTCTCTCTCTCTCTCTCTCTCTCTCTCTCTCTCTCTCTCTCTCTCTCTCTCTCTCTCTCTCTCTCTCTCTCTCTCTATATGTAACCCTTTACTCTCCTGGGTTACATATGTCATTTGTGATCTCCATCGTACGTATAGATAACTGTGGTACGGCGCGCATTGCCTCGGTGGGAAAATAAACGACAGGATAAATAAATGAACGAACAAACGGACGAACGGGCAAACAAATAAAAGCACACGCAATAGCTCTATCTCTCTATTTATATCTCTCTCTATCTATCTCTCTTTTTCTCTCTCTCT
>NW_014614690.1:0-316 GCF_000485595.1 Priapulus caudatus | reverse complement strand
CACGAAGCGGTAGCATCCCGGCAGTTGTGCGGGAGGCCCAGGAGTGCCTGAAAACGGCGATCGAGGCCGAGACGCAGAACCGCGCCGAGGGCATCAAGGATCTGAAATTCGGTGCTGGTGAGCAGTGGCCTGAGATGATCCAGACGTCGCGCGAACTCGAACACCGCCCATGTCTGGTCGTCAACAAGACTGACAGCTTCGTGCGCCAGACCGTCAACAACATGCGTGAGCAGCGCCCGCGCATCAGGTGCACGCTGTGGCGAGCGGCGCGGACAAGCAGAAGGCCGATGTGATCGCCGGCCTGATGCGCCATATC
>NW_014614689.1:0-316 GCF_000485595.1 Priapulus caudatus | reverse complement strand
GTGCTTGCGTAACTAGCTTCGTTTTCAATTGATAATGTTAAATTCTCTGTGTTGCGCTGGATGTTTTCCAGGAAGGGTTCAATTTGCTCAATCAGGTTTGCAGCAGCCGTATCAAACTCGCCCATTAACTGGTTGCCACCAGCAGGTCCATGTTTGATATAGGATTCGGCCATCTTTTTTCCTGCGACATAATATTGCTCAAAGGAAGCAGTCATCTTTTGATACATGTTTTTATTTTCGGGATCGAGATTCGATAGTTGCCCCATCAATTGCCTAAATTTCTGTGCATGAGCAGCCGCCTCATCAAATCCATCAT
>NW_014614687.1:0-316 GCF_000485595.1 Priapulus caudatus | reverse complement strand
TACATGTATGTATATCATGTACGTAAGTGCATGCATGCGTGCATGTACGTACGTAATACGTATGTATATATATGATACACGTAGACCTCCGACGAGATGGGTACATGTTACCTGGCATTATTATGACTGATTACTGGTGTTCGCTTCACTGGCTCATGCAAAGAATACGTCCAACAGTGATCAGCATGTGTTCTACGAATGATTGCAAATTGCACCTCACTAACATGATGCCAACATGAAAACTTACTTCAGGGTTAGGGTGTACACACAGTACAGGCGGGCACGGTAGGCGGTTCGCAGTCGGGTGTCGCCATAT
>NW_014614686.1:0-316 GCF_000485595.1 Priapulus caudatus | reverse complement strand
ATGTGTGTGTGTGGTGGTACACAAAATGAAAGCACATATCTTACACTACCGATGTGCCAATTATTATGCTTTTGTCAAGATAAAATATCCCTTAATTAATCCCAAATTATATCCCTTAGCTGCTGTAATACTCGTGTTCGTACCACGTCTGTCGCCTGCTCGTCAGCTCCTCCTGCCACTAGCATCGTCCTAATGTCCTTATTCGCCGTTGCCATCGCGTAGTGAAGCGCTGTGCGGCCGAGCTGTGACACGAGGCAACAGTACATGAGTTAATCATCCCACCTTTTCTCATTAACGCACAGGTGTGTAAACAGTA
>NW_014614685.1:0-316 GCF_000485595.1 Priapulus caudatus | reverse complement strand
ATCAATTTATCGGATGCTTTTTTGCTCCCATTTGCCGTTAATTGACCGTTCTCAATAGTCTGTGTGCGGCTTTGTAAAGACCGAAGATATAATACTACCCAGACAATAAGTGTCCAGCCTAGGAGCAGGTTTAGAACAAATATAGCCATAATTGAGTGATGTCGACGGTATAATGCAATTATAGTTGGTAGTAGATATATTGCTACAAATAGTATGCTAATGAGAATTTCCATTACTTCCTCTTCAATATCCTAGTAGTTTCTGACTATCCCTAGTATACCCCGTCCATTTTGAAAACCGTGGTTTTTACAGTTTG
>NW_014614684.1:0-316 GCF_000485595.1 Priapulus caudatus | reverse complement strand
GTATCCTGAGGAAGAGACATGTTCTCGAAAGCTCGCAAAATAAACATTTGCAACTCTATTCTATTTTTCTATATTTATAATTTTCTATATCTACATGGGTGTCCGTGTGTTTTTACTTCTATATATATATAGTGTTATGCGCAACTCGAACACATACAAATTATATACATCCGGCAACCTAGTTGACCTTGCCTAGGTCTCGTCATCTCTGTTTTCGTCACTACATCTTGATAGGAATAACTCGCGTATGTCTCTTGTGTAGGTAACTCGGTAACTCCTCTCTGTCTGTCAGAGCGTGTCTATTTATACGCTTCTT
>NW_014614683.1:0-316 GCF_000485595.1 Priapulus caudatus | reverse complement strand
TGGGGGACATAGACCCTATGAGCCTAAATACACATGGCACACTTCTCAGTTGGTCACATGCAATGTTGATTGACTTAGAAAGCCAGACCACATCGTCTGTTGTGCACAATATTTTAGATCTTGTGAATCAACACGAGCATCGAATAGATCAATTAGGGTAATAAACTAGGGTAATCAATTAGGGTAATATAACAAAAAAACGTGAAAACCATGTGACAATATTAGCCAAGCTGCCGCTGCATTGTCACTGTCACTGTTCCTTTCATGTATTCATATTCCGTGATCCTAATGGTTCCATCCAACGCATTTCAATAGA
>NW_014614682.1:0-316 GCF_000485595.1 Priapulus caudatus | reverse complement strand
GACAACTGTTACCAGTAATACTTACCTTGACAGCATGGCTTACTCTGGATTGGATTGATGGATTATCTACGGAAAGTTTCCATATCAAAGACAGCTAGATAAGTTTATGTAAAAACGAAATTAGAGGCATGAAACATACGTGGCGCACTTGTGAGTAAAATCCATGGTGGTAGACTTGCATGCATGAAAGGCAAAAGGCAAAACCCCTTCCCCCCTTCTTTTCTGGTTTGCTTTAATAAAGCGTTAACTGGAAAGGCAGTTGAAGAAATTCGACAAGCAACGAACAAAGCCTGGGGGTTATGCAGCTCGCATTATA
>NW_014614681.1:0-316 GCF_000485595.1 Priapulus caudatus | reverse complement strand
GCTCAAGCAGCTTTTTCTTAGGGAAACACATTTCCCATAATTCATCAGGGCTGGGATAAGACGTAACGTCTTGCTCTTTGCCTTCCAGCATATCAACCGCGTAAATTTTTAAGCCATTGGTGGCGTAGGTGTAGCGAATATTTAAACGCTCGGCATAGTCTTTGGCTTGGGTCACACCTTCGGTGTAATACTTGTCTCGTGCTTTTGCTTCAACCACCGCAAGCCTACGATTCTTATAAAACAGCACATAGTCCGCACGCAGCTGAGAGTAATTGCGCACTCCCGGTTTATCTTTATTGGTTATCGGGTATTCCAA
>NW_014614680.1:0-316 GCF_000485595.1 Priapulus caudatus | reverse complement strand
ACACACACACACACACACACACACACACACACACACACACACACACACACACACACACACACACACACACACACACACACACACCAGCAACCATCACTCACTCAGGCTACAGTCTCTTAATTCTCACAGCTCCGACAGCCCCGGCCACACGCCAGCGCAACCGCCGAGGCACCCTGGCGCAATTAAGCGAACAACAATTTTCATTAGCGGCTTGCAATTATCGGAGATGCGAATCTCGGGGGAGGCAGTCGCGATGAGTCAATGTGGCCCTGCGACTGAGATGTGGGGCGTTCACAGTTCCCCCTCCCCTCCTCCT
>NW_014614678.1:0-316 GCF_000485595.1 Priapulus caudatus | reverse complement strand
ATATATACGACACGTATACAAATGTGGTTATGCAGCGGGGGGGGGGGGAGTCCTGTTGTCCAGAAACTTGGTGATTGGTTATGACAATATATCGCGCTCGTGTCACATGTCGTGACTTTTGTCATGATGAAGTGTTGTGTGCAAAAACCGTTGTTTCTATCTATACCAACGGGCGGATCTGATGTCTGGATATAATATGGAGTAAATAGTATATTCTACTTTCTACTTCTAATGATATCAATATAAATCATGTGTGTATATATATATATATATATATATATATATATATAGAGAGAGAGATAGTATATATATATAC
>NW_014614677.1:0-316 GCF_000485595.1 Priapulus caudatus | reverse complement strand
CGAAGGAGAGAACGAGGGAGAGAGATTGAGAGGGAGGGGGAGGAAGAGAAAAAGAGCGAAAGCGAGAGCGAGAAAGCACCCCCGAAGGAGAGAGAGAGAGATCTAGGGGAATGCGTGATTGCCGTGATGATGGGGTTATCAATGCTGGCTGCCTCGGGGGAAGGCAGGAGGCATTGAGACGCAGGTAGAGTGATGATTAAATCCAGGCTAGCCACCATGGCTGCAATCGAGGCTACCGCGCGCGGGGGGAGCTCTAGCACGCATGCAACACTAGAAGTGTGATGTATGATGCTCTCTCTTTCTCTCTCTCTCTCTC
>NW_014614676.1:0-316 GCF_000485595.1 Priapulus caudatus | reverse complement strand
AGAGAGAGAGAGAGAGAGAGAGAGAGAGAGAGAGAGAGAGAGAGAGAGACAGAGAGAGAGAAAGGGGTGGGAGATTATGTGTAACATAAGCTGAGGGACACACGCTGGTGGCAGCAGAAGGCAAGCGTTGGACCGTTGTGACATTTTTGCGGCGAAACAACAAAGACGGTAAGGTCGCCGACTCACGTGTGCGTGTCAGAGACTGTTGTGCGTGTGTTTGTAAGTACGCCAGGGGGGCCTCGTAGCCATCTGCCGTGCCGATATATAGCACGTGGATAGCCGGGAAACTGTGGTAGGTAAAATGTGTGTGTGTGTG
>NW_014614675.1:0-316 GCF_000485595.1 Priapulus caudatus | reverse complement strand
GCCGCGCCAAGCGCGGTTGTTTCGGTTTCAACCGGCCGTTCCACTGGTATGCTCAAAATATCGGCCAGAAAACCACACATAGCCAGTTATTCTGTACCATGCCACCATCGACTCTTATTCGATCCGGACGGATACCGTCATTTTCCATCGCTTGAAATAAATCAGAGTGGGTCTTATCTTCTTTTCTAATGACTAATGGGCGTACACCGCAACGCTCGGCGATGACATCGTCACGGGTTAGTGGTTCGGCTAACTTTAGACGGGCGTTGATGTTGGATAAGACGAAATCGCGGCCTTCTGAACTGACTGAAACATT
>NW_014614674.1:0-316 GCF_000485595.1 Priapulus caudatus | reverse complement strand
TTATCTTAGAGCGCACCGCCCGATTTTTAAAAGGTGCCGCCCTTTTGACTTTTCATGGCCCACTGATGCGGCCCTCGCTTTGAAAAGTTTTGCCCACCACTGCCCTAGATCATTATTTTAAATACAACATGAGACGTAACTCAGACAGCGCTGTTCGGTGATCCCTGCTTGGTACCCCTCTCATTAGCCATCATCCTATACGGGCCAATTTGCTGAATCTTTTTTCTAGAAAAAATCCGCCTCCGTCCATGTCAACATTGCAACGCTGTTGAGGAAATCCCTGTTAAGCCCGGCGCACACGTGGCGATTTTTTATC
>NW_014614673.1:0-316 GCF_000485595.1 Priapulus caudatus | reverse complement strand
TGGGACAATCCCATGGGTGTGACCAAAGTTAGATTGGTGGGACAATCCCATGGGTGTGACCAAAGTTAGATGGGTGGGACAATCCCATGGGTGTGACCAAAGTTAGATGGGTTAGACAATCCCATGGGTGTGACCAAAGTTAGATGGGTTAGACAATCCCATGGGTGTGACCAAAGTTAGATGGGTTAGACAATCCCATGGGTGTGACCAAAGTTAGATGGGTGGGGCAGGTATAATGGCTACTCTAATAAACGGTGTCATGAACTGTGTCTTGGAATGAAGTCGTGCCATCTCAAGACGTGATCTCAACTGATCT
>NW_014614672.1:0-316 GCF_000485595.1 Priapulus caudatus | reverse complement strand
TTACCACTACTACTGATGCTACTGATGCCACTGCTGCTACTGCTGCTGCTACTGCTACTGCTGATGCTGCTACTACTAACGATGCTAATGTAGGCATGATTTATCACAGCCTACACGTCGTTTCCCTCTATTCAGCGCGACATCGCGAGGTATTCATCATCGAGATTTAGCTTCGATCCCCGTTGCTATATAGCTGCCGCGCGACGGCCAGCGAGCGAGCGACGTTTTTCTTCCGGGATGTAATTTCGTAAGTTCGGCAATAAAAAAACTTTGTCAACCGAGCAGGTGATTACGAGATAGAGAGAGAGAGAGAGCG
>NW_014614671.1:0-316 GCF_000485595.1 Priapulus caudatus | reverse complement strand
CAAGTGAACGCTGGTGCAAGTACGACGGCGACGACGGCAACGACAAGTGAACGCCACTTACTGATCCCAATATGACGACAGCGAGTGGAACGACAATGACGAGTGATTGAGCGCCACCTGCTGGCACACGTGGGTGGTGGCGCCACCGGCTGCGACGACGCGCGTCTTTTACTCGAACGCCTTAATTAACCGCATAATCGACGATCGTATTTAAAGAAATTGATTTTTTATTAATTAAATAACCATTGTTTAGAGTGGAGCTTAATTAGTGGTTAACGAGTGGTTATCGAGCGGTGTATGATGGGTGGGTTGAGGA
>NW_014614670.1:0-316 GCF_000485595.1 Priapulus caudatus | reverse complement strand
GGTTGTTGATGGCGAACTGGTCAAGCTTAAGACGGCAACGGGTGAAATTTCGGCCAAGGCCAAGGTTGATCGGCGCTTGCCGAAAGGGGTGCTGTTTGCTCCTTATCACTTTGGATCGCTCAATTTGAATCGTATCTACAGCGGGCAAGCGGCCATTGCCGTTGAAGTCAGCAAATAACTGATCTGGAATTGCGGGCCTGCCCGCAGTAACGGCACAACGCCATAAACGTTAAGAAAGAGGATGGTCATGACGCCAGAAGTATTGAGCCTCTCAAACGCCCCGGCACTCTGGGCAGCTGCCATGATTCTGAAGATC
>NW_014614669.1:0-316 GCF_000485595.1 Priapulus caudatus | reverse complement strand
GCTGAAGATAAACGACCCCCTCCTCCTCCTCCTCCTCCGGTAGTCGTGTCGCCCAACAACTGGACAAACACAACATACCGTCGGTCATCATCGAATCCCGGCTGCAGACCATCAATGAACTGGAAACCGCAGAACTGGGCCTCAAATTACCCAATCTGTGCGCTAATGCCAGCGACCCGGACGTGCTGAAAATTGCTGGCATTGATAATGATCTTTGCATCGGCGTACTGGCGCTGACTATTGATGATCAAGCCAATCTAGCGATTGCCATCAACAGTAAATTGGTCAAACCTGATCGTCTGGTGATCAGCGGCAC
>NW_014614668.1:0-316 GCF_000485595.1 Priapulus caudatus | reverse complement strand
GTGCGCGCACGTGTGTATGTGCGGGTACGCGTGTATGTGCACGCACGCGTGTATGTGCAAGCACGCGTGTACGTGCGCGCATGCGTGTACGTGCACGCATGCGTGTACGTGCACGCACGCGTGTATGCGCACGCACGCGTGTATGCGCACGCATGCGTGTATGCGCACGCATGCTGCGTGTACGCGCACGCACGCGTGTATGTGCACGCACGCGTGTATGCGCACGCATGCGTGTATGCGCACGCATGCGTGTATGCGCACGCATGCGTGTACGCACGCAGCGTGTACGTGCACGCACGCGTGTACGTGCACGCAT
>NW_014614667.1:0-316 GCF_000485595.1 Priapulus caudatus | reverse complement strand
GTGTGTGTGTGTGTATGTGTGTGTGTGTGTGTTTCTGTGTGTGTGTGTGTGTGTTTGCGTGTGCATGCTTGTGTGCATGTGTTTGCGTACACGACCGCCTACTATTTCTCGCTGACAGCTGACGTGGTTAACTGTAACCGCACTAGCGTCGCCCTGTCACAACTCATACATAACAAAAAAATCTCCCGTTTTGGATTCGATCCAACTCCCGCCAAAAAACTTACAATCGACCGTCGCGTCGTTCTTACTGCACGGGGATGGGGCGTGGCTGCGGCGCCATGTTCCTGATGCACACGGTTACGTGATTACGGCGGCC
>NW_014614666.1:0-316 GCF_000485595.1 Priapulus caudatus | reverse complement strand
AGAGAGAGAGAGAGAGGGAGACGCGGCACGAAGGAGGAGTGAAAGCGGAGAATGGGAGAGTGGCGGAAAAGAGCAAAAGGCGCGGGGCGGTTGGGGGAGAATGAGACTAAAAAGAGAGAGAAGCGATAGAAAAGGGGGGAAGAGAGAGAGGAGGAGAAGGAAGAAAAATTGAAAGAAAAAGAAGGAGAGAAAGAAAGAGGAGAAGGGGAGATGGGAGAGAAGGGGAGTGCAAAGACAAGATAGCGAGAGAGAGAGAAAGAGGAAAGATAGAAGAAGGCAAAAAAAGAGGTTGAAGAAGAATAAAACAAAGAGAGAG
>NW_014614665.1:0-316 GCF_000485595.1 Priapulus caudatus | reverse complement strand
TCTGAGTTTTCGGTATTGAAGGCTCCGAGGAACGCTTATCTGTATTCACTACGCGCCCTGATACTTTAATGGGTGTGACCTATGTGGCCGTTGCGCCGCAGCATCCTTTAGCGCAACAAGCCGCAGCAGATAACGCAGATTTAGCCACCTTTATTGATGAATGTAAAAACATCAAAGTCGCCGAAGCCGATATGGCGACGATGGAAAAGAAAGGCATGGATACGGGCTTGCACGTCACGCATCCGCTTACGGGTGAGGCCGTTCCTGTATGGGTAGCCAACTTTGTCTTGATGTCTTATGGTTCTGGTGCGGTGAT
>NW_014614664.1:0-316 GCF_000485595.1 Priapulus caudatus | reverse complement strand
GAGAGAGAGAGAAAGCGAGCTATGGGCAGGGAACGAGAGAATGAAATAGAAGCACTAATCATAGGCATATTTGCACCGTGTTGACAGCTCACATAGCTCACAGCACATCGTATACTATATTTACTCAAGTGGAGAGGTTTGCACGCATGGCGAGGACAGAGAAAAAGTGAGAAGAGGGTGCATGCGGAGACGAACGCGTCCTGTAAAACATCGCACTCTTTCTGAGAAGCTGCTCCATTGTGTACGCCTACCTGCGTGCGTGCGTGCGTGCGTGCGTGCGTGCGTGCGTGTAGTGTATGTGTGCGTGCGTGCGTGC
>NW_014614663.1:0-316 GCF_000485595.1 Priapulus caudatus | reverse complement strand
TCTCTCTCTCTCTCTCTCTCTCTCTCTCTATACTCTCTGTCTCTCTCTCTCTCTCTCTCTATCTCTCTGTCTCTCTCTCTCTGTCTGTCTCTGCCTCTCTCTCTCTCTCTTTCTCTCATTCTCTGTCTGTCTGTCTGTCTGTCTGTCTCTCTCTCTCTCTGTGTCTCTGTCTCTTTCTATATATATAATTATGTATTTTATACATATATCGCTCTCTCTCTTGCTCTCCCTCTCTCTTGCTCGCTCTCTTTCTCTCGCGCTCTTTCTCTCGCACTCTCGCTCTCCCTCTCCCCATCTCTGTCTCTCGCTCTCGTTC
>NW_014614662.1:0-316 GCF_000485595.1 Priapulus caudatus | reverse complement strand
CCCGGCCCTAATCGTGCTAGCCATCGCTCTGGTGTTGAGCTTCACATTGCCTGAATGGATCTGGACCGGATTTGTTGGTCTGGCGATGTCATTATGGATTGCCAGTAGTGTCTGTATGGCATTGTACGACCGTTTCAAGAATCGACCTTTTATGCCGACCTTGCGCAATTCCCCAGCCGGGTATTATGGCATGCTGCTTGGGCATCTGGGTATCGCCGTGTTTATCGTCGGCATCACCTTGACCAGCCTCTACAATCAGGAAAAAGATCTCCGCATGGTGCCGGGTGACAATTACTCGGTGGCTGGTTATAACTTC
>NW_014614661.1:0-316 GCF_000485595.1 Priapulus caudatus | reverse complement strand
CCCCGCTAGGTGTGCGTGAGGACATGTATGGAGGGGTGACGGTAGAGATAGACGGGAGGGGAACACCCCCGCTAGCTGTGCGTGAGGACATGTATGGAGGGGTGACGGTAGAGATAGACGGGAGGGGAACACCCCCGCTAGCTGTGCGTGAGGACACGTATGGAGGGAGACGGTAGAGAGAGACGGGAAGGGAACACCCTCGCTAGCTGTACGCGAGGGCGTATATAGATTAGGAGATGGTAGAGAGAGAGAGAGCGAGAGAGAGAGAGAGAGAGAGAGAGAGAGAGAGAGAGAGAGAGAGAGAGAGAGAGAGAGA
>NW_014614660.1:0-316 GCF_000485595.1 Priapulus caudatus | reverse complement strand
CTCTCTCTCTCTCTCTCTCTCTCTCTCTCTCTCTCTCTCTCTCTCTCTCTCTCTCTCTCTCTCTCTCTCTCTCTCTCTCTCTCTCTCTCTCTCTCTCTCTATCTCTCTCTGCAGCCACGCATCATAAAGCATCCCTAGTATGTATTCTAACCTTTCAACAGCATGTCGTATACATGTGCTGCCCACCAATATAAACACGCTATATGGCTGCCTCACTCGGCTGCTGCTGGCATGCAGCCAGTCAGGTAGGCTGGCAGGCCGCCAAGCAGGCCCGAGGAAGAGGCAGCAGCAGCAGCAGCAGCAGCAGCGTCAGTGT
>NW_014614659.1:0-316 GCF_000485595.1 Priapulus caudatus | reverse complement strand
GCCCGGCGCATAGCAACACCCATGGTGTATAACCGTAATGGCGCAGTCGCCTCATCACTAGATCATCCGTCTGCTACACCTGGTTTCCGGGTTCGAGTCCGAGCTGGAGAACTTATTTTTCCCTTTTTTATTTTTTTCCTTTTACCTACCTCTTTAGTATGTTATTTTTTATTTTTTATTTATTTGTAATTTTTTATTTATTTGTAATTTATTAATTATTTATATTTTTAATGTCTTTTATCGTTTGATTTCTTATTATTTTTTACTGGGGGGGGGATGGGATGGAATGGCATGGGATGGGATGCGATGGCATGAG
>NW_014614657.1:0-316 GCF_000485595.1 Priapulus caudatus | reverse complement strand
GAGAAAGAAGGGAGAGAGTGTAAGTGTTTGTGTTTGTGTGCGTGTGCGTGTGCGTGTGCGTGTGCGTGTGTGAGGAGAGAGAGGAACAAAGAGAAACACGCACACACAAAGAGGACGACAGAGAGACACTGAGACACAGAGAGACAGAGAGACAGAGAGACAGAGAGACACTGGGACACAGAGAGACAGAGACAGAGAGACACTGAGACACAGAGAGAGAGAGAGAAAGTGAGAGCGAGAGAGAGAGCTTCACATTGAGGCAGGTATGGCAGGATGCTCTGCCAGCATCCTCCCGCATCCTCTCTCCGCAGCTTCC
>NW_014614656.1:0-316 GCF_000485595.1 Priapulus caudatus | reverse complement strand
TAGCAAGGAGATAAAGATGATAATGTTACATCTAGCACAGGCGGCAGTTCTACTGTACGGTTCGTTATTACCCCCCCCCCCCCCCCGAGACTGTTGATATGTGCATTTCTATGCTCAACAGTCTACACTGATTAAAAATGTAATAGAATGTCTAACATCGTAGTATTATAATTTTAATTGGACGCTTTAATTGGACATCTTTCTTCGTTAGGATATGTAAGACTGATACAATTATAAAGGAGTATGTCAACAGTCAATAATAGCGGGATATTCCCATTTCGGCTTAGAATATTATGAATGATGAAATGATGGATAG
>NW_014614655.1:0-316 GCF_000485595.1 Priapulus caudatus | reverse complement strand
TGCTTTCGTTATCTGTCCCTTGATAAGAAAATAAAGAAAAGGCAGGAGGAAAATGATGCCGATAGAGCGTCCGAGTAAGCGGTGGCCGTATTCAAACCAGAAAATGGATTTGAACTCGCCGAGCGACATCGCGAAGTTCTTAAGTTTGTATTCGGGGAACTGTTGATAGAGCAGGAAAGTCTCTTTCCATTCATCGGTATTTAGTGGCGGCAAAATTCCCCATGATAGGTTGCCACTGCACCATGGAAAGACCGGAGCCTGTCAGGCGAGTTACACCGCCTAAGATAATCATGCCGAAAACGGTAGCGCAGCAGAT
>NW_014614654.1:0-316 GCF_000485595.1 Priapulus caudatus | reverse complement strand
GTGCAGGGGCGGGGGCAGGGGGAGGCAGACGGGGGGTCGTATGGTGCAGGGGCGGGGGCAGGGGGGAGGTAACAGGTAGCACAGCCGCTGGTAGCAGTACGACTTCCTACCAACAGCAACAACGAGTGGAATTGTCAGTGAGGGGTGGAAGGAGGAGGGTGTTGAGGGAGGAGGGGGAGGGTAACAGATAGCAGAGGCACCAGTAGCAGTACGACTTCCTACTAGCGACAATGACAACAGGTGGGATCATTAGTCATCAACACAGGGATGTGGGTGCAGGGGCGGGGGAAGGGTTTACGGTGTGGGAGTGGAGGTG
>NW_014614653.1:0-316 GCF_000485595.1 Priapulus caudatus | reverse complement strand
AGAGAGAGAGAGAGAAAGATGTTTCCGCGTTGAAACTTACTGACGGCGTCTTCGTCTTGACAGAGCACGCTGCTGCCACTGCTGCCACTGCTGCCACTGCTGCCGCTGCTGCCGCTGCTGCCGCTGCTGCTACTGCTCCCGCTGCTGCCGCTGCTGTTACTGCTGCCGCTGCTGCTACCGTCGCCGCTGCTGCCTCTGCTGCCGCTATACTGCCGCCGCGGTATTACTATTATGTATACTATACTATACTGAATGTATTCGCTCTAAGCTGGCAAGCGTAAATTCTATCAATGAGCTTGTCTCGGTTGTACCTAAC
>NW_014614652.1:0-316 GCF_000485595.1 Priapulus caudatus | reverse complement strand
ACATCGTCTGTGTTACTGTGTAGCAGAGTGCTTCTCCGTGTAAGTCTGGCGTCTCTCGTAGCAGCGTAATCGGATGTGTGGGGAGAGGACATCCTAGCATCTTCGCAAGTTATGTGGCTGGATAGGGAGCTAGGTTGTAATCCTAGGTTGTGCTGTCCCCGTCTAACGACCCCGTTGCGTCGGGGTGAGCTCGGTCACGGGTGGGAGGGAGGTAGAGTAGTATAGGGGAAATATAATGGTTGCCGTGGGAATTGTACCGCCAGTGGGAGCGTGTGCCCTCGTGGCCGGCTGTACATCTCTCCCCCTCTCCCCTTCC
>NW_014614651.1:0-316 GCF_000485595.1 Priapulus caudatus | reverse complement strand
GCCTCAGCCTCGTAATTGTGTCTGCTCTACCTTCAAAGGCACCGACAATTAGGCAGAGCGCTGCCGTCGCCGACATTGAAGTGAGTTTTAATCGAATTTTACAGCCGCATTATGAGCGCTTCGACGTCGGCGTCGTTTATCTGTTATCTCCCAGAGCGCTGTGCGTGCGGCACGTAATCCTGACGTCACCCCCTTCCCATACACACACACATACGCGCACGCACGCACGTACGTACGCACACGCGCACGCACACACAGTGACACGCGCACACACACACAGGCGCGCGCACGCACGCACACACACACACACACACAC
>NW_014614650.1:0-316 GCF_000485595.1 Priapulus caudatus | reverse complement strand
GTGCGTGCGTGCGTTCATGCGCGTGTGTGTGTGTGCGCGCGTGCACGTGCATGCGTTCATGCGTTCGTGCGTGTGTGTGTGCATGTGCCTGCATGTGATTGCGTGTGTGCACGTGTGTGTGCATGTGCCTGCATGTGCGTGTGTGCGTGCGTGCGTGCGTGTGTGTGTGCGTGCGTGTGTGCATGTGCGTGTGTGCATGTGCCTGCTGTACGGCCAAGGCGGATGTACGGTGTGTGTGCATGACGCCTGCATGTGCTTGTGTGTGTGCACGTGTGTGTGTGCATGTGCCTGTATGTGCGTGTGTGTGTGCGCGCGC
>NW_014614649.1:0-316 GCF_000485595.1 Priapulus caudatus | reverse complement strand
TGAGCTAAAAACCCGCATGCACCGTACGCACGGGTACAGCACACACACACGCGCACGAATACAGGAAGACATACACGAATTCAATCTAGTAATAGAAAGTAAATTTATGCGCGCATAAAAATGAAACAATACATCGACGCAGTATTTGTACTACAATTATTATGAAAACTACCGCATCCATAAAGTGTATGTTATCTCTTCTTTGTTTGCACCTACTAACCAGCGTCACTTAGGTGCTAATACACGTTGAGGTGTTTCTCTCAATTCCCTCATCACTTCCTGCAACACGCATAGATAGCTAGAGCGATCGTGCGTG
>NW_014614648.1:0-316 GCF_000485595.1 Priapulus caudatus | reverse complement strand
AGGGGGAGAAGGGAGCTGGTGGAGGAGGAGAGGGAGAAGGGAGACGCTGGTGGAGAATGAGCAAGGGGAGAAGGGAGAAGCTGGTGAAGGAGGAAGGGGAGAAGGGAGAAGCTGATGGAGAAGGAGGAAGGGGAGAAGGGAGAAGGCGTGCAGAAGGAGGAGGGGAGAAGCTGGTAGAGAAGGAGGAAGGGGAGAAAGGTGAAGCTGGTAAAGGAGGAGGGGGAGAAGCTGGTAGAGAAGGAGGAAGGAGAGAAGGGAGAAGGTGGTGGAGGAGGAAGGGGAGAAGGAAGAAGGTGGTGGAGGAGGAGGAGAAGGG
>NW_014614647.1:0-316 GCF_000485595.1 Priapulus caudatus | reverse complement strand
CACATGCACACACACACGCACGCACGCACGCACGCACGCACGCACGCATGCACGCACGCACGCACGCACACACACACACACACACACACACACACACAGGGAGAGAGAGAGAGAAAGAGAGATAGAAGGAGGAGAAGTTTCTTACAGTTCTGTGTTATCCAGGGCATCAGTTAGAGGGTCATAATCTAGATCCTCTTCAGGAGGGATCCTCTTCATCTAGGATCCTCTTTATCTAGGATTCTCTTCATCTAGGATCCTCTTCATCTAGGATTCTCTTCATCTAGGATCCTCTTCATATCTTCGTCGTATTTTATCC
>NW_014614646.1:0-316 GCF_000485595.1 Priapulus caudatus | reverse complement strand
GGTCTAGAATGAGTAGTTTGTTGGGCATAGTTGGTATTATTCTGGGTGATTTAACGCACATAATCGCATAGTTGTGGGTAGATAAAAAGTAAGCCATATCGTTAAGAAGCGCAAATTACGATTGAAACCAACGGTATTGTGTTGAACATTCTAAGCACAGGAGCTGATGGCCTATATTGGCAGAATATCAGATGGAATCGAAATCAAAAGGCTCTATGAATACTTAAGCAGTGATTGCTTTGTCTACACCGTCTCTGCAACCACTGCCCCCAAGCGCTCCACTAGGTACAGCGGCAATGACACTAACTTATATGCT
>NW_014614645.1:0-316 GCF_000485595.1 Priapulus caudatus | reverse complement strand
TGCAATCACCTTACCACCACGTTGCTTACACGCAGCGATGGCTTCACAGACTGACTTATCTACCTCAATCCATTCTGCATGCATGACATGTTCAGATAAATCATTCACGCGCACGGGCTGAAAGGTACCTGCGCCGACATGCAGAGTTACTTGAGCCGTATGTACGCCTTTTTGTTCTAATTGTTTGAGCAGATCGCTCGTAAAATGTAGCCCTGCGGTGGGCGCGGCAACTGCACCAGGGTTTGTTGCAAAGACGGTTTGATAGCGTTCACGATCATCTTCTGTGTCTGCGCGCTCGATATACGGCGGTAGGGGT
>NW_014614644.1:0-316 GCF_000485595.1 Priapulus caudatus | reverse complement strand
GCGGCCCCTCTTCCCGCCGCGCCCCCTGGCGGTAGCCGCCCGCGGCGGCGCAAGGAGGCTGGTGCCCGGCGAAGCGGCGGCGAGACCACGTCCGGCGGGTTGCCGCGCGTACGCGCCCTGGCCGCGGGGTCGCAGGGGCGCCACCGGCGCCGCGAGGGAGCCACCGGCGCCGCGAGGGAGCCAGTGTGGAGCGGCGACGACGGCGACGTGCTGATGAGGGCCAGCGAGGGAGGGCTCCTCAAGCGTCTCGTCTGCGTTGACGCCGCCGCGAACGACTGCAGTGCACAACTGTCCGACGTCACGTAGGGGACGATGA
>NW_014614643.1:0-316 GCF_000485595.1 Priapulus caudatus | reverse complement strand
TAGAGATAGAGGTATGGGAGAGAGGGAGGAAAAGAGACGTAGTTTGAGATAGAAGTATAGGAGAGAGGGAAGAAGGGAGACCTAGATGAAGAAAGAGGTATGTGAGAGAGGGAGGAAGAGAGACATAGATAGAGATAGAGGTATGGGAAAGAAAGAGAGAGAGACGTAGTTGGAGATACAGGTGTACGAGAGAGGGAGTAAGTGAGACGTAGTTGGAGATAGAGGTATAGGAGAGAGGTAGAAAGAGAGACGTAGGTGGGGAAAGAGGTATGTGAGAGAGGCAGAAAGAGAGACGTAGATGGAGATAGAGGTATGT
>NW_014614641.1:0-316 GCF_000485595.1 Priapulus caudatus | reverse complement strand
CTGGATGTCGTTGAGCGCACGCAGCGTCTTATATCGAAGTGGAAGAATGACGGCATACTGCCTGAGCAGTCGCTGACGATCGCGTCTGATGATGGTGAAATGCAGAGCGCAAAACTTTATGTGAAATACCAGCGTCAATTGCATGCCTACAATGCGTTTGATTTGGATGACCTGATATTGCAGACCGCGCAGTTATTTTTAAACAACCCGGATGTTCTGGAATCGTGGCAGCACAAAATCCATTACCTGTTGGTTGATGAGTATCAGGACACCAATGCCATGCAGTATCTTCTGGTTAAGATGTTGTCGGCGAAAC
>NW_014614640.1:0-316 GCF_000485595.1 Priapulus caudatus | reverse complement strand
GAGAGAGAGAGAGAGAATAAGGGGAGAGCAATATAGAGCTGGGTGATTATAAGCACGGGCGCGCGTACGTCTGCGTAGCGTTACGTCCCCGTGGCTGTAATACGGCGAATGCGGACCTACGCACAGATGAACATCGCACAAATTATGCTCCGTGTGTCGCATACTGCATGTAACCGATGGTGCCGAATTCCCTGTCGGCAATGTTGCCTTCCTACGCAGGTTAGAAACACCATTGGGATATGAGGCCTCACCCACAGCCCACACGCACTATATCAATATAGACTACAGAAACCAATGCGTACACCCTACAGCGCAT
>NW_014614639.1:0-316 GCF_000485595.1 Priapulus caudatus | reverse complement strand
CCTCTCTCCCTCCTTTTCTCCCTGCTACTACCTTTCTATCTCCCGCTCTCCCTCCCTCTCTCCCTCCATACCTCCCTCTCTCCCTCTCTCACTCCGTCCCTCTCGCTTCCTCACTCTCTCCCTCCCTCCTTCCCTCCCTTCCTCGGTGAAGCTGTTAGCCCCGGCAGTGCCGACAGCGTCGTGTGACGTCACGCAGCCGGTGTCGCGCGGTGCCGCTCTGGCTGCGTCCGATCGCTAACGACCTTTATAGGGGAATATATATATATACATATATATAATTATTAATATATATACATATATATCATTATTAATATAT
>NW_014614638.1:0-316 GCF_000485595.1 Priapulus caudatus | reverse complement strand
TGTGTGTGTGTGTGTGTGTGTCGTGTGTGTGTGTGCGTGTGTGTGTGCGCGCGCGCGTGCGCGTGCGCGTGCGTGTGTCGTGTGTGTGTGTGTGTGTGTGTGTGTGTGTGTGTGTGTGTGCGTGCGTGCGTGCGTGCATGCGTGCTCGCGTGTGTTTGTATGTGCGTGGATTATCCTGCGTTCGCGTGTATATAAGCAGGTTATTACGGTCACTGTACGATTAAGCGAAACACACAGACACGTACTGAGTTCACATCACTGAGTGGAATAATAGAGAGATGACTGCCTACATACCTGCCTGCCTGCCTGCCTGCTT
>NW_014614637.1:0-316 GCF_000485595.1 Priapulus caudatus | reverse complement strand
CTACATATCTATCTATATATATATATATATGTCAATATATCTATCTATATCTATATCTATATGTATCTATGTCTATATCTATATCTATATCTACATATCTATCTATATCTCTATCTATATCAAGTTTAACATATTATCTATCTATATCTATATAATATAAATATATAAATATATAAAACTATGATAAAACTATAATAAAAGTATAAATATCTGCTTTTGTAGTTGCTAGTTGCACGGGCTAGCGGGTTAAATAGATAATAGATACTATTTGTATATACACAATAGTAGGAAATGCAATTGATAATACCAAGTTTTA
>NW_014614636.1:0-316 GCF_000485595.1 Priapulus caudatus | reverse complement strand
CCTCTCTCTCTCTCCTCCTCTCTCTCCTCCCCTCCCTCCTCTCTCTCTCTCTCTCTCTCTCTCTCTCTCTCTCTCTCTCTCTCTCTCGGTCTCTGTTTGTCTGTCTCTGTCACTGTCTCTGTCTGTCTCTCTGTCGCAAGTTGTATGAGTCGCGAGTCTTGCGCCGTGTGAAACAGTAACACATACGCGATGGTGAGATACTGTTTGTGTAAACAACAATGTCTGCTCGTATCTGATCCCGCGCCCGCGAGTAGCATGCTGGGATATATGCATATATATATATATATATATATATATATATATATATATATATATA
>NW_014614635.1:0-316 GCF_000485595.1 Priapulus caudatus | reverse complement strand
CGTGCGCGCGCACGCAGCGACGGTGGGCTGGCCGGCGCGCGAGGGCTAGCCGCAATCCAGGCCGACCGCGGATGTCATCCGTCACCGTTACACTCACCGCGCGTCGCCAAACGTGCATTCTGGTTCGTGCCCCCTCGCGTCGGCGATAATGTCGCGGCGTGACGCGCCGGCGGCGAACCTCGCCGCTTTGCAAACGTCCAACGCGCTTTGCCCGCCGCCTTGCCTGTTTCAGTGAACGGCGCGGTAGTGCTTACAACCCGGTTTCAATCGATATCGCCGACAAGACTTCATCCACGATGCTCATCCACCCGAACTT
>NW_014614634.1:0-316 GCF_000485595.1 Priapulus caudatus | reverse complement strand
GGTTTACAATATCAGAGATGTAGTATATGCGCGCGCTATCACTAGCACACTCCCTGCCGGCTAGCAGGTTTACAATATCAGAGATGTAGTATATGCGCGCGCTATCACTAGCACACTCCCTGCCGGCTAGCAGGTTTACAATATCAGAAGATGTAGTATATGCGCGCGCTATCACTAGCACACTCCCTGCCGGCTAGCAGGTTTACAATATCAGAGATGTAGTATATGCGCGCGCTATCACTAGCACACCCCTCGCCGGCTAGCAGGTTTACTAATATCAGAGATGTAGTATATGCGCGCGCTATCACTAGCACAC
>NW_014614633.1:0-316 GCF_000485595.1 Priapulus caudatus | reverse complement strand
ATATATATATATCTTATATATATATATATATATAGCTTTATATCCAGGTTTTATTCGGGTAAGAATCGTTTCACGTATTTTGTACAATGAATTGATCTACACACTACTTTGCAATAGATACTATATACTACTCACAAATATATTGTAATATTATCGAGGAATATTTTACTGCAAGTTTATTCAGAGCCGTAGGCTGAGCAAATTCCTAAGGGGAGGCAGTGGCGGATCCAGGGAGGGGGTGAGAAACAGGTGGGGGTCTGGGGGTCCTCCCACAGAAAATTTGAAAATGTAGATCGGAGGAGATGGTATTTGGAGG
>NW_014614632.1:0-316 GCF_000485595.1 Priapulus caudatus | reverse complement strand
ACTTGGTCACTACATCCTTGAGCAGGCGCAACAGATCGCCAACGCAGCGGACCTGCGTTATCTGTTGGCGTTCCTGCTTGAGACCAACATCGGCAGCCGCACCCTGTTAGAAAAAGCTGGCTTTAGCCACGCCGGACTCTTGCCTGAGATTGCAGATCTAGGTGAGCGGTGCTGTGGCCAATTGATCATGTACAAAAAAGCTACGGAAGGATTGAGGAATGATCGAGATAATGACGACCGGCGGGACCATCGACAAGATCTACTTCGATGCCAAAAGCAATTTTCAGGTCGGTGATTCGCCGATCGCCGAGCTGCT
>NW_014614631.1:0-316 GCF_000485595.1 Priapulus caudatus | reverse complement strand
TATATATATATATATATTGTAGGTATAATGAACATGATATATTCTTAAAATGCACTTCTGTTTGCATAATTTTGTCGTTATATTTGCTTGTATGCATTACATATTTGCTTTAATACATGTTATTCTCGAAAGATCGTTCCGATAGTTTCTCCATTAAAGTTCTCCTTATACGACTGCAATGCAAACAGTTATTCGCTTCACTTTCGGTATTTTCGATCTCTGTTCTTCTCTGCGTGTGTTTCTTCTCACCGGCAATGATGCCATACGTGATGTAGAGAACCCACAGAGCCGTAGCGAAGTAACTGAGCGTCATGCC
>NW_014614630.1:0-316 GCF_000485595.1 Priapulus caudatus | reverse complement strand
GGGGCGTCGCTCACGCGCGCGAACATGTTGCACGTTGCGCTGATGTCGTCGGAAAATCGTGCGGCTTCTGCGCTCAGCCGCGACTATCCGGGCGGGCGGGCCGCGTTCATCGCGGCAATGAACGCGAAAGCGCAGCGTCTCGGCATGAAGCACACGCATTTCGTCAACGCGACGGGGCTCTCGCCACAGAACGTTTCAACCGCGCGCGAACTGGCGAGCCTCGTGCGCGCAGCCAATGGCTACCCGCTCATTCGCCGCTATTCGACCGATCACCAGGAACGCGTGACCACGGGCCAGGGACAGTTGCAGTATGTGA
>NW_014614629.1:0-316 GCF_000485595.1 Priapulus caudatus | reverse complement strand
CAAGTAAGTGTCACGGTGAGACACTAACCGTGGTTACGCGCCCGCACACACCACGACAAGTAAGTGTCACGGTGAGACACTAACCGTGGTTACGCACCCGCACACACCACGACAAGTAAGTGTCGTGGTGAGACACTAACCGTGGTTACGCGCCCACACACACCACGACAAGTAAGTGTCACGGTGAGACACTAACCGTGGTTACGCGCCCGCACACACCACGACAAGTAAGTGTCACGGTTAGACACTAACCGTGGTTACGCGCCCGCACACACCGCGACAAGTAAGTGTCACGGTGAGACACTAACCGTGGTTA
>NW_014614628.1:0-317 GCF_000485595.1 Priapulus caudatus | reverse complement strand
CACTACAACGTGAGTCATCATCACCACAGTCACTACAACGTGAGACATCATGATCACAGTCATTACAACGTGAGACATCCTCATCACAGTCATCATCACAGTCACTACAACGTGAGACATTATCATCACAGTCATTACAACGCGACACCTTACAGTCTCACCGCTTCTAAACACTGCCGTCGCAGCGACGACAAACGAGATTCCCTCGTAGGTGAAAAACGTGTTTGCATCTTTCCGACTTCGTTCGTCTGCGTCTCGACCCAGGTGCCGACAAATCACTAGGTGGATTATTGGTCGCTGCGCCTTAGGCTGGCTTC
>NW_014614627.1:0-317 GCF_000485595.1 Priapulus caudatus | reverse complement strand
ACACACACACGACACACACTACACGACACGACACACACACACACACACACACACACACACACACACACACACACACACACACGCACACACACACACACACACAACACACACACACACACACACACACACACGCACCACCTGTCTGTAGTGTCCACACGTACATCCCTGTATCGCTGCTACAGTGTGTATGTCGCCGTCTCTACCGTGCGTCGGCTACCTGTGCAAATGTTGAAATAAATTTTTTTACGTCGGTTTGTGTTTCTTTCAGAGATGTTTTTTTAGTGTCTGTTGATGAATATGTCTCTTTCTTTCTCTTC
>NW_014614626.1:0-317 GCF_000485595.1 Priapulus caudatus | reverse complement strand
CACACACGCTCGCGTCCTCGTTGGCACGCACACATGCTCGCGTCCTCGTACGCACGCACGCACGCTCGCGTCCTCGTTCGCACGCACGCACGCACGCTCGCATCCTCGTCCGCACGCACACATGCTCGCATCCTCGTTCGCACGCACGCACGCACACAGGCTCGCATCCTCGTTCATTCGCACGCACACATGCTCGAACCCTCGTTCGCACACACGCAAGCTCGCATTCTCGTTTGTACGCACGCTCGCACCCGCGTTCGCACGCACGCACACAAGCTCGCATCCTCGTTCGCACGCACGCACACACGCTCGCATCC
>NW_014614624.1:0-317 GCF_000485595.1 Priapulus caudatus | reverse complement strand
GCCCTATGAGTCTTGAACTATTGCTTGCTGGCGCTACCGTCACTATTACGCACCGATTTACTCACGATCTGGCAAAATACGTTGCCGAAGCCGACATACTCGTCGTGTTGGCAAACCTGGCATCGTTAAAGGTGAATGGGTAAAACCAGGCGCAACGGTGATCGATGTAGGCATCAATCGACTAGACAACGGCAAGCTTACTGGCGACGTTGATTTTGAAGTGGCAGCCGAACGTGCAGCTTGGATAACACCCGTCCCAGGCGGTGTTGGCCCTATGACTGTTGCCATGTTACTTCGCAACACTTTGCAGTCTGCTG
>NW_014614623.1:0-317 GCF_000485595.1 Priapulus caudatus | reverse complement strand
GTCTCTCTCTCTCTCATTCTCTATCAGGCTTTTTTCTCTATCAGGCTTCTCTCGCGCGAGCGCTCTCTCTCTCTCTCTCTCTCTCTCTCTATCTACTCTAATGACAGACGCTGCATCGCTCTCTCAGCCTCCCGTCCAGCGACGCTCTGCTTCCACGATACAAACAAATTATCTCTTTAAACCTGGAGGTGAAGTCATCAATAAGCGACACATCGCATGCAAAGCCGCATCCCGGCGATAAAGAAGCCATGCTGCCGCATCCCGGAGTGCCTCAGCATCCCCGCGATAAAGAAGCCATGCTGCCGCATCCCGGAGTG
>NW_014614622.1:0-317 GCF_000485595.1 Priapulus caudatus | reverse complement strand
TTTTAAGTTTCGGGTTTCCTACACACTCAGTTATAGGTATACCATATGCACCCATCCCTACGATCTCATAGCCTCGAGGGATACCAGAAAACGGATATTCTTTCCTCGGGAGAGGGCAGGCGATTTCTCAATAGACGAATTGTCAACATGGATTCTTAGCAATCGTGGTATGTCATCGATGGTATCAGGAGTTAATAATGACAAAATCGACAGCTGTCATCGCTGACAGAATACACGCCGACATTATTACATGGGCGAGAGAGAGAAGGGGAGAGAGAGAGGGGGAGAGAGAGAGAAGGGAGAGAGAGAAGAGAGGA
>NW_014614621.1:0-317 GCF_000485595.1 Priapulus caudatus | reverse complement strand
GACACCACACTATACCACACATAAGAATAGGTAAAAGACACTAGTCTAACTATATAGTATAATATTTCTATGTATATATTATAATATTTCTAAGACGCCACACTACACCACATATAGGAATAGGTAAGAGACACTAATCTAACTATAGTATAATATTTCTATGTATATTTCTATGTATATATTATAATATTTCTAAGACACCACACTACACCACACATAGGAATAGGTAAGAGACACTAGTCTAACTATAGTATAATATTTCTATGTATATATTATAATATTTCTATGACACCACACTACACCACACATAGGAATAG
>NW_014614620.1:0-317 GCF_000485595.1 Priapulus caudatus | reverse complement strand
GAGAGAGAGAGAGAGAGAGAGAGAGAGAGAGAGAGAGAGAGAGAGAGAGAGAGAGAGAGAGAGAGAGAGAGAGAGAGAGAGAGAGAGAGAGAGAGAGAGAGAGAGAGAGAGAGAGAGAGAGAGAGAGAGAAGAGGAGAGAGGGTTACTCTCGTCTCGGCGAGTAGGAAAAATGTTAGAATTACGGTCGCGTGGGGGCATTCACGCGTGCGTGCGTGCGTGGGTGCATGCGTGCGTGCAGGCGGGCGGGCGTGCGTGCGTGCGTGCGTGCGTGCGTGCAGGCGGGCGGGCGTGCGGGCAGGCATCCGTGAGTGGATGC
>NW_014614619.1:0-317 GCF_000485595.1 Priapulus caudatus | reverse complement strand
CACTGCTACTACTCTACTACTGCTGCTACTGCTGCTACTGCTACTGCTACTACTGCTGCTGCTACTGCTACTACTACTTCTACTGCTACTGCTGCTGCTGCTACTGCTGCTACTACTGCTACTGCTGCTACTGCTGCTACTACTGCTACAGCTACTACTGCTGCTACTGCTGCTACTACTACTACTGCTGCTGCTGCTACTGCTACTACTACTTCTACTGCTGTTGCTGCTGCTACTGCTGCTACTGCTGCTGCTGCTGCTACTGCTACTACTGCTACTGCTACTACTGCTGCTGCTGCTACTGCTACTGCTACTGC
>NW_014614618.1:0-317 GCF_000485595.1 Priapulus caudatus | reverse complement strand
ACTTCTCGCGTATCGGCATTAACCCAAGAGTAAAACCTTCCAGCCTGCCTCTGCAGGTTGATGACCGTCACATCATACTGGTCGATGACGTACTACAAACAGGAAGAACCATACGCGCCGCGATGAACGAGATATTCGATTACGGCAGACCAGCGAGCATCACTCTAGTCTGCCTCATAGAACGCAACGGCCGCGAGTTACCAATACAAGCCGACATCGTTGGTCAACGACTTCAACTGACCGATAAACGACACATAAAATTAACTGGGCCGGATAACATGAAGTTCGAGATTACATGAGCCGAGATCTCATAAACC
>NW_014614617.1:0-317 GCF_000485595.1 Priapulus caudatus | reverse complement strand
TGTGAGGGACGCAGTTCTCTGTCACATGTGAGGGACCGCTAGTTCTCTGTAACCTGTGAGGGACGCTAGTTCTCTGTCATCTGTGGGGGACGCTAGTTCTCTGTCACCTGTGAGCGACGTTAGTTCTCTGTCACCTGTGCTGGACGCTAGTTCTCTGTCACCTGTGGGGGGCGCTAGTAATCTGTCACCTGTGGGGGACGCTAGTTCTCTGTCACCTCTGCGGGACGCTGGTAATCTGTAACATGGGAGGAACGCTAGTAATCTGCGGGTTCTCGTCGGTCGTCTCTCGGTCGTCTTCCTAACTGCAGTGGATTGAT
>NW_014614616.1:0-317 GCF_000485595.1 Priapulus caudatus | reverse complement strand
CAGCACGCTGCGCTGCCAGGCGTCGTGGAGGTAGTCGTAGAGCGGCTGCGCCACCGTTGGCGCGGATTGCGCGATTCGATTACGCGGTTCACTGCCGAAGACACTGCCGAAGCCGCGTCGGTCAGCGGCGTCCGGGGCGATGACGCCTCGTCGGATGCACCCGCGAGCGGCCAGAAAGGCGCGAAGGGCCAGAAAGACGTGCCCGATGCGAACGTGGGCAGAAACGAAAACGGCGAGGAAACGAGCGGCGAGGAGGCGGGAACTGCCACGAAACGAATCTCCTTTAAGGGAACGCCGGCTCGCCTCGCGACCGCGAC
>NW_014614615.1:0-317 GCF_000485595.1 Priapulus caudatus | reverse complement strand
ACGATATATATATATATATATATATATATATATATATATATATGAGGTAGATGTGATGGCTAATTAATTGCGAGGATAGATATGACGGATGCTGCGAGTCAGCGACCGATATACTCGACCTAGCGAGAGAGGGAGAGAGAGAGATAGAGAGAGAGAAATATAGATATAGATATATTTCTATATATATATATATATATATATATTATATATATAAAGAGATAGAGAGCGCGCGCGAGGAAACGAGAGAGAGAGAGAGAGAGAGAGAGAGATAGAGAGAAATACAAAAGCTTGCGCGTGCGCGCTCTCCCACTCTCTCT
>NW_014614614.1:0-317 GCF_000485595.1 Priapulus caudatus | reverse complement strand
CACCCTGCTCGCTTTATTGCGACCAACATCGGCAATCTCCGCCATGCGAGACCCGCGCTAGCCACGTCCAGGGGGCAACACCGGGGGCACGCCTATCTATCGCTATTGCACAAGGGCGTAGCCATTATTTTAGATTGGGGGGGGGGGTCCTCGAGCGAGTAACAAGGTGGTGGTCTGAATTTTTTTTTAGTTCTTTAGTGCTTTAAAATCAATTTAGATCTCTTACTATCGCATAGAGTTTCCGGTATCCCCCCCCCCCTATCACCACCCCCGACCCCCCATACCAACACACTGTGAGCATGCGTGCCACGTTATAT
>NW_014614613.1:0-317 GCF_000485595.1 Priapulus caudatus | reverse complement strand
TAGGCCCATAACACAGATATCATAACGCAGATATCATAACACAGATATCAGAATACAGATATCATAACACAGATATCATAACACAGATATCATAACACAGATATCAGAATACAGATATCAGAATACAGATATCGTAACGCAGATATCATAACACAGATATCAGAATACAGATATCGTAACGCAGATATCATAACACAGATATCATAACACAGATATCAGAATACAGGTATCGTAACGCAGATATCATAACACAGATATCAGAATACAGATATCGTAACGCAGATATCATAACACAGATATCATAACAGAGACGTCAT
>NW_014614612.1:0-317 GCF_000485595.1 Priapulus caudatus | reverse complement strand
GTAGGTGAAGACGGAACTAAAGTTACCAAGACGTATACTTTCTATCGCGGTAAGTACAATGCGGATGTGAATTTTGAAGTGATAGCAGGTAACAATGACTGGAGTGGTAGTCAGTACCTACAGCTAGTAAGAACACAGCCGAGCGGTGAAGGTGAATCAGCACTGATTCGCACTTATACCGGCGGCGTTGTTTACAACGATGAGCTCAAATACGAAAAATATGATTTTGGTGATATGGACGATGAGAACCTGAAGATGGATCTGGCGGATGGCTGGTTAGCGATGATTCAGCATTATTTCTGTATCCTGGATACCAG
>NW_014614611.1:0-317 GCF_000485595.1 Priapulus caudatus | reverse complement strand
AGAGAGAGAGAGAGAGAGAGAGAGAGAGAGAGAGAGAGAGGAGGGGCAAGCAGAGAGAAAGTGCGAAAGCGAGAGAGAGTGAGAAAGAGACAGGTTGAGAGAGACGAGGTGAGAGAGAGGTTGAGAGAGAGAAGTGTAGAAACGAAATACTACTATTTTTCTACTTCTACTGCAGTATACACAGTAAATGTGGACAAGAATGGAAACTATAGCTGACATGTCCGTTGTGTTAAGACACGTTGTGTTAAGATTGTTAACATGTGTTAACAGACACACTGTAGTTAACGTGTATATATATGCATGTGTATGCGAGTGCG
>NW_014614609.1:0-317 GCF_000485595.1 Priapulus caudatus | reverse complement strand
GCTTGCATCGATTTAATAATACTAAATTTTTCTATAACTTCATGCACTGAACGTTTGCGACGAATACCAGCAGTATCAATAAAAGTATAATTCACACCATCACGTTCAAAGGGAATAAACACACTGTCACGTGTTGTGCCCGGCATATCGTATACAACAACACGCTCTTCGCCAAGAAAGCGGTTCACCAATGTTGATTTACCCACATTGGGACGACCAATGATTGCTACTTTAATACTCTTGTCGTCTTGCTCGTCAAGTTCATCAGTATCAACATCTACGCCTAAATCATTCTCGTCTGTAATGTCATCTTCAGC
>NW_014614608.1:0-317 GCF_000485595.1 Priapulus caudatus | reverse complement strand
GAATAGTTTTAACAAATTTACAATGTTTTTAAAAACCAGCTATTTCTCACACGATCCACTATAAAACGGTAAAAATTTGATAAAATTCACCTATGGCTGGTATTTATTTGTCACAATACACTACAAAAAACCTATTGAGTATGCTTTCTTTCAGGCATAACCTACCTTCAAGCTAGTATTCCAACAAGCTAGGCACAGAGAAATGTCGACTTAGTCAGCTGTTTTAAGTTTATTCCTGATGATGTAATGGTATTTGTAGATGAATAGTTTTAACAAATTTACAATGTTTTTTAAAAACCAGCTATTTCTCACACGAT
>NW_014614607.1:0-317 GCF_000485595.1 Priapulus caudatus | reverse complement strand
CGAATACCCACTACCACAAAAGCCAAAACCTACTCAGCTACCCTTATATCCTCAAGAACAGAATCAAAGTCCACGGAGCCGAAGTCAAACCGCACACTGAGTTATAACTTAACCATCGATGCACGTCGGTTTGACTCCGCACCCAAAACCTAAAATGAATTGTTATGTTTTTTAGTCATAGTGCGTCCAAAGCCTAATAACTTTAATCGTATGTTCTTTTTCATAGACTTGATAGACAAGCCTATGTTGAATATTAATTCGGCGAGAATATGCACCTAATAAATCACCCACCAGTTTTTCATAAGGGGGCGTCTTTT
>NW_014614606.1:0-317 GCF_000485595.1 Priapulus caudatus | reverse complement strand
GCTGCACAAACCCAAGGATGTTATTTGCGCCACTAAAGATGGTGAACATCAAACCGTGTTGGATTTATTGCTTATTTCTAAAAGGGATAGCTTGCATATTGCTGGACGCTTAGACATAGACACGACAGGCTTAGTTTTAATAACGGATGATGGGCAATGGTCTCACCAAATCACCTCGCCTAAGCATAAACTGCCCAAAATTTATCGCGTATCACTGTTAAATGAAATCACTCATGAGGCCATTAATCAGCTTGAAACGGGGTTCTTGCTCTTTGCAAAGCACTCTAAACAGGCTGATTTTGCCATTCGTAACAAAC
>NW_014614605.1:0-317 GCF_000485595.1 Priapulus caudatus | reverse complement strand
ATACCCGCACCTGAGATACGAACAAACTCAGGTTTGGTACGCATTTCATCTAAATCGGCACAACCGACATAACCCATACTAGAGCGGAGGCCGCCCATCATTTGATGAACAATCGCGCTCATAGGGCCTTTATATGCAACACGACCTTCAATACCTTCTGGTACTAACTTCTCACTACCTTCAGAGCTATCCTGGAAATAACGATCACTAGAGCCTTGTTTCATCGCGCCAATTGAACCCATGCCACGGTATGATTTATATGAGCGACCTTGATATAAAATCACATCACCCGGCGCTTCTTCAGTACCAGCCAACAT
>NW_014614604.1:0-317 GCF_000485595.1 Priapulus caudatus | reverse complement strand
GGTGCTCCTGTTGGCCTCTATCCAGATTCCACCCATGTCCGGTTGGATTTTAAATCTCGGGCGAGTTCTGGAGACTTCTTCTCCAAATGGCGGATTGGTAGTTAGCATGGTTTGTGTGCTCTTTTAAGGCATCTTTGCACGGGGGTAGTTGTCCAGATGTTTGTTCAAACAATACATGTTACAGGTGAAGGATTCGACAGTTTGGCGATGTTAGTCCGTGACACACCACTCCTGCCCTAAAGACATGAACACTTCCCTATATTTCTGGTGCTTGCAGATCAGATTGACTGCTTTTATCTTCCCCTGACCAGCAAATG
>NW_014614603.1:0-317 GCF_000485595.1 Priapulus caudatus | reverse complement strand
TCCTCCTCCTCTCTCTCTCTCTCTCTCTCTCTCTCGCTCTCTCTTCCTCTCTCTCTTTCTCTCGCCCCCCTCTTTCTCTCACCATTAGTTCGACCTTCATTAACGCAACTCTATTCATGCGAACACATGCCATAACATGACTACAACCTTAATCCGACACTCGACATATCAGAGTTCTCTCTCCTTCTCTCTACCTCCTTCCATTCGTTGCAGTCCCTATTCTATTTGCGCCACCATCTTCCCACGTTTTCCACCGCCCCCGTCCTATATACCATACTTCCTCCCATCCATTCCTCTCTCAACCCCATTTACCTCGC
>NW_014614602.1:0-317 GCF_000485595.1 Priapulus caudatus | reverse complement strand
ACTACTACTATAATATATATATATATATATATATATATATATATATATATATATATTATATCGAATACCACATTTGACAAAGCATTGAACTATTACGAATGTACGCGATTAACATGAGAATACGTCGATGATAGTGCTTCTTGTTCTAATATCTTGGGTAAAGACTACCTCTACAATAACACACTCGCGTTTTCTTACAAATTCGTATATATACGTGTATACAGTAGGCGTACACGAACACACGCACGCACGCACGCGCAAACACACACACACACACACACACACACACACAACACACACACACACACACACACTAT
>NW_014614601.1:0-317 GCF_000485595.1 Priapulus caudatus | reverse complement strand
GCTCGCTTGTGTACTGTACTTTGTGTGTGTGTGTGTGTGTTTGTGTGTGTGTGTGCGTGCGTGTGTGCGTGCGTGCCTGCGTGCGTGCATGCATTCCTAGCCATAATGTATATAGCATCTGTTTGGAGGCCGCTCGCTTTTGTACTGTACTTTGTGTGTGTGTGTGTGCGTGCGTGCGTGCGTGCGTGCGTGCGTGCGTGCGTGCGTGCGTGCGTGCGTGCGTGCGTGCGTGCGTGCGCGTGTGTGTATGAGCATGGATGTAGTATAGATTAACTATTAAAGCAAATTGTTAGACCGAGAAACGTTGTAAGCAAGCA
>NW_014614600.1:0-317 GCF_000485595.1 Priapulus caudatus | reverse complement strand
CCTGGTCTGATGGGCATTTATGTCTTGGATAAATTATCTTCGTTCTTTATCACAAATCGTAAACCAGCTTTGATCGTCATCAATTTGAAAATCATGACAAGTATACTTCCAGGTGATCTAAAATCACGGTCAGGAGACTGGATCCCAGTGCAGGATAAAAATCACAAAATTATCTTTGAACTGCTCTAAATTTTCAGTTATTTAGAATATGACCAATAATTTAATTTCAGAATATCGGTCAATAGAAGGTTTATCTGTTGTGCCATTTTTAGTGCAAAGTTTCGTAGAAATTTTGCAGTATTGTGATGGTTGGGAGT
>NW_014614599.1:0-317 GCF_000485595.1 Priapulus caudatus | reverse complement strand
CGATTTCGCGGATCAGGGTGCGTGGATCACGCAAGGGATGCCCGGCCAGATGACCCAGATACTCGCGGTTCCAGCGCACCACCGCCGGTATCAGCTCCGCGATCTCCAGTTGGGCATTGGCCCCCAGATGGTGCAAGGCTGCTGCTGCTGTGAACCCCATCCCCAACCCCCCAATCAGAACCCTGGGAGAGTCTGCGGTGCCGAGGCCAGCGCAACCGAGTTCTGCAAGTTTCTCTTCTGAGCCGTGAGCGCGGCTGTTCATCAGTTCAGAATGATCGATCCGAATCGAAAATTCGTCGTCACGCTGAAAGAGATGC
>NW_014614598.1:0-317 GCF_000485595.1 Priapulus caudatus | reverse complement strand
GAATGGGGCATGTGATTTAAAATGTCGGCGCCCACTGAACAGCAGAAAGCTCTACTTTTCCTATTATTAATTCGACGTGTTCGACACTTGTGTGCAATTGTGCGTGCTGTGTGCGTGCGTGCTGTGTGCGTGCGTGTGCGTGTGCGTGCTGTGTGCGTGTGCGTGCTGTGTGCGTGCGCGTGCTGTGTGTGTGCGTGTGCGTGCGTGCTGTGTGCGTGCGTGCTGTGTGCGTGCTGTGTGCGTGCGTGTGCGTGCGTGCTGTGTGTGTGTGTGGGTCCTCTGTATATACGGGCCTGTGTGTGCGTGTGCGTGCGTGC
>NW_014614597.1:0-317 GCF_000485595.1 Priapulus caudatus | reverse complement strand
ACACATGTTCCTGTCACGAAGTGAAGCGCTACATGGGTAGAACTACACATGTTCCTGTCACGGAGTGAAGGGCTACACGGGTAGAACTACACACGTTCCTATCACGGAGTGAAGGGCTACACGGGTAGAACTACACATGTTCCTGTCACGAAGTGAAGCGCTACATGGGTAGAACTACACACGTTCCTATCACGGAGTGAAGGGCTACACGGGTAGAACTACACATGTTCCTGTCACGGAGTGAAGGGCTACACGGGTAGAACTACACATGTTCCTGTCACGGAGTGAAGGGCTACACGGGTAGAACTACACATGTT
>NW_014614596.1:0-317 GCF_000485595.1 Priapulus caudatus | reverse complement strand
CGACACCTGTCTATAAAGGACCTCTATAGAAG
Organism: Priapulus caudatus; assembly: GCF_000485595.1. Classification (NCBI taxonomy): domain Eukaryota; kingdom Metazoa; phylum Priapulida; class Priapulimorpha; order Priapulimorphida; family Priapulidae; genus Priapulus; species Priapulus caudatus. The sequence continues at coordinate 285 of NW_014614596.1, read as the reverse complement.
CGACACCTGTCTATAAAGGACCTCTATAGAAGCAACACCTGTCTATAAAGGACCTCTATAGAAGCGACACCTGTCTATAAAGGACCTCTATAGAAGTGACACCTGTCTATAAAGGACCTCTATACAAGCGACACCTGTCTATAAAGGACCTCTATAGAAGCGACACCTGTCTATAAAGGACCTCTATAGAAGCGACACCTATCTATAAAGGACCTCTATAGAAGCGACACCTGTCTATAAAGGACCTCTATAGAAGCGACATCTGTCTATAAAGGACCTCTATAC
>NW_014614595.1:0-317 GCF_000485595.1 Priapulus caudatus | reverse complement strand
TTGCTGAAGTAAGGTTCCATCAAGCGTCAATGCCTGTTTTACATAATGTCAATGCAGCGAGTTTTGATAATGAAGATGAGATCAAAATCGCATTATCCGAACAATTATTTAAACCGGTGCGTTGGGTCGAAACGATCCGCAGCCTTAAGAGCGATCTAGGGGCAGATACTATTGTAGAATTTGGCCCGGGGAAAATTTTATTTGGTTTAAATCGCCGCATCGATCGTAAATTAGGTAATATTTGCGTCCATGACAATGCATCGCTAGAACAAGCATTAGAACTTTGTACCGTTTAAGGAAAAAGAAATGAATTTAGA
>NW_014614594.1:0-317 GCF_000485595.1 Priapulus caudatus | reverse complement strand
GGCAAGGAAGTCGTGATTGAATTGCAGCGATATGGTGTCGAGGTTATCGTGGTTGATCGCTATGACAATGCGCCAGCTATGCAGGTAGCACATAGGAGCCATGTCATATCGATGTTAGATGGGGAAGCACTGCGTGACATCATCGAAAAAGAAAACCAGACTACGTGGTTCCAGAGATAGAGGCGATCGCAACCGATACCCTGACTGAACTAGAGTCTGAGGGTGTGACTGTGATTCCGACAGCAAGGGCGGCGAGTTTGACTATGAACAGGGAGGGGATTAGGCGGCTTGCAGCAGAAGAGCTTGGTATCGCAACC
>NW_014614592.1:0-317 GCF_000485595.1 Priapulus caudatus | reverse complement strand
GCATCACATGAGTCTGGCAAAAACGGTTCCTGAAGCGCTTGATGAGTTCGTTAGTGCACGTGAGGTCTTAATCAAATTAAGTGAAGAAGTCTCAGCAGAAGATTTACATTTGTTTTATCAGATAGCGTTGATTGGTCGCAGAGATTTGTCCTTATCGCCCGATGCAAGAAATGGTTTTGAAATGATTATGCTGCGTATGCTCGCCTTTAGGCCAGCCAGTGCAAGTATCGGTTCCGGCGCAGTACAAACGGCAGTACCTGTTGCGACACAACCTTCACCTGCAGCGATTAGTAAGCCTGCATCGCCTGTTGCGAGTG
>NW_014614591.1:0-317 GCF_000485595.1 Priapulus caudatus | reverse complement strand
CGCGCGCGCACGCGCACTTACAGCGACGGTGATGAGAGTGGTTCCCACCAACGCTGTCTGCATCGCCCCTCCCCCCGCGCGCGCACGCACACTTACAGCGACGGTGATGAGAGTGGTTCCCACCAACGCTGTCTGCATCGCCCCCTCCCCCCGCGCGCGCACGCACACTTACAGCGACGGTGATGAGAGTGGTTCCCGCAAACGCTGTCTGCATCGCCAGCTCCAGCGCAGAGATGGTGCTGACATCTAGTGCCGCCGTCGGCTCGTCCATCAGCAGGATGCGCGACCTTACAGGGAAGAGAGAACTCGTTTGGGAT
>NW_014614590.1:0-317 GCF_000485595.1 Priapulus caudatus | reverse complement strand
TCTCTCTCTACTCTACTACACACTACACACACACACACACACACACACACACACACACACACACACACACACACACACACACACACACACACACACACACACACATACACACATATACGCACGCACGCACGCACGAGCGCGCGCGAAGACGCATGGCGCGCAGCCATCATTGATTGACCATCGGCGATTGTAAATCGTATTTGATAGGTTTGATTAATATTAATGCATGGGTGCGAGCTTCTGGTCAACAACGCTAACACCGCGACGTGTGTGTGTGCGTGCGTGCGTGCGTGCGTGCGTGCGTGCGTGCGTGCGTG
>NW_014614589.1:0-317 GCF_000485595.1 Priapulus caudatus | reverse complement strand
TTTTCGTCCACCGTTCTCCCCTTCCTCCTCCTCCACCTCCTCTCCCCCTCCTCCTCTTCCTCCTCCACCTTCTCCCCCCCCCCTCATCCTCCTCCTCCTCCTCCACATTTTCCCCCTCCTCCTCCTCCTCCACTACGTTCTCCCCACGTTCTCCCCCTCCTCCTCCTCCACCTCCTCTCCTCCTCCTCCTCCTCCTCCTCCACCTCCTCTCCTCCTCTCCTTCTCTCCTCCTCTCCTTCTTCTCCTCCACCTTCTCCCCTCCTCCTCCACCTTCTCCCCTCCCTCCACCACCTTCTCCCCCTCCTCCTCCACCTCCT
>NW_014614588.1:0-317 GCF_000485595.1 Priapulus caudatus | reverse complement strand
TATATATATATATATATATATATATATATGATAAAAATCAATCGTAGGCCCCTATTTGAAATGTATAAATGACAATGTGAAAAAAATGTGTGTGATGGAGATCGAGGATGGGGGTATCTCACGAAACCCATCCCTATGTTTCGTATTGTCTGTCCCTCGCCCCTAATCCAGAATGCTACTTTCTAACATGTATAGGTCGATATATATGTCAGGGCTGCCAACATTGAGTGATAGGTGAGAGTGAGATGCGAGGGAGCGAAGCGACCGACCAAGGGTGGGCGTGGGAGGGTGGTTTTCCCTTTCCCACGGTAGGGAGC
>NW_014614587.1:0-317 GCF_000485595.1 Priapulus caudatus | reverse complement strand
TGCGTGCGTGCGTGCGTGCGTGCGTGCGTGCGTGCGTGCGTGCGCGTGTGTGTTGGTGGGTTGTGGAGAGCTGCAGACGAATTATTCGTGATTTCCTGCTCGGCGAAACCGCAGCGTGTAATGGGCTGTTAAAGATTTTAGAAAGCTGCAGCACAGAACTGGCTCTACTCTCTATGGATTAATCACACGCTCACAAAATTCGCTTGCAGTCAGAGAAAGAGATAGAGGGGGTGAGCAAGAGAGAGAGAGAGAGAGATAGATAGAGAGATAGAGAGAGAGGTAGGGGTTGGATAGAGAGAGAGAGAGAGAGAGAGAGA
>NW_014614586.1:0-317 GCF_000485595.1 Priapulus caudatus | reverse complement strand
CATTCAGTGAAAGCTACTCTATGTTTGTCTATGCGGAACAGAACGTCTCTCTGTAATGACTCTCAGGGCAATCTGGCCACGCACGTAGTTATATTTATATACGTACGTAGTTATATTGAAATATGCAAGCGGCAGGAATTACCTTCTGCATGTTTGATTGCAGCAGTAGTAGCAGCAGCAGCAGCAGCTAGCAGACAGACAGACAGCCCGCCTGCAAGACCGCTCTCATTGCAGCATCGCAATCATGTGTATATATCCTGCTCTCTCTCTCTCTCTCTCTCTCTCTCTCTCTCTCTCTCTCTCTCTCTCTCTCTCTC
>NW_014614585.1:0-317 GCF_000485595.1 Priapulus caudatus | reverse complement strand
AATGCGCGGCAAAGATCAGGGATAACGCATGCTGTATCGATCCATGTTCGATGGGGGTGTGGGGGATGGGGTGGGGTAGAGTGGAATGGGGTGGGGGATAGGGTGGGAGATATGGGATGGGGGGATGGGGGGATGGGGTAGGGGATGGGGGATGGGTGATGGGAGATGGGGGGATGGGGGGATGAGGGATGGATTGTGTGTGTGTAAGTGTGTGTTTCTATAGTTTCTAGTTGCCTCACCTCGCCTCGCCTCGCCTCGCCTCGCCTCCCCTCGCCTCCCCTCGCCTCCCCTCGCCTCCCCCTCGCCTCCCCCTCGCC
>NW_014614584.1:0-317 GCF_000485595.1 Priapulus caudatus | reverse complement strand
GATGGCTGAGCTTTATGGGTAATCAGGTACCGTTTTATCTCCCGTCCTTTCTTATTTGTTGTGCATTTTATCCTCAATGAGCAACCCTGACACGGACCGTTGCCATATCTACTCTGTCCTTTGGTTTTTTCACTATCCTTCGACGAGGTGATAAAAATGAGTTGCTCACCAGCAGGACAGATATATACATCTTGCGTAGCATCATAACGAAAGCGACCTTTTGCAAACTTCTTTGAATCTTTTGGTTTGCCCGGTTTCTTTCCTTCAGGGCACAGCAGACTGATGTCACGCTCCAGCGTGTCTTTAATTATGTTATC
>NW_014614583.1:0-317 GCF_000485595.1 Priapulus caudatus | reverse complement strand
CACGACACGTACGTGACACATGCATGATACATGTACATGACACGTACGTGACACACGCATGATACATGAACACGACACGTACGTGACACACGCATGATACATGTACACGACACGTACGTGACACATGCATGATACATGACACGACACGTACGTGACACATGCATGATACATGCACACGACACGTACGTGACACACGCATGATACATGTACACGACACGTACGTGACACATGCATGATACATGTACACGACACGTACGTGACACATGTATGATACATGTACACGACACGTACGTGACACATGCATAATACATGTACAT
>NW_014614582.1:0-317 GCF_000485595.1 Priapulus caudatus | reverse complement strand
TGTGTGTGTGTATGTATGTGTGTGTGGGGGAGGGGTACGCGTGTGTGTGTGTGTGTGTGTGTTTCTGTATGAGTGTGTGTGTATATATATTTTGTGTGTGTGTGTGCGTGCGTACGTGCATGCGTGCATCGTGCGTGCGTGCGTGTGCGCGCGCTAGAGCGTGTAATTATAATATAAAAATTAACATTTATTATAATCGTTGGATGCGGGCGCTCTCTCGCTCTACCCTCTCGCCCCACCTTCTCCCCCCCCCTCCCTCTCTCTATATATATATATTTATTGATCCTTCTTTTCCCCTATTTCTCTCTCTCTCTCTC
>NW_014614581.1:0-317 GCF_000485595.1 Priapulus caudatus | reverse complement strand
GTAAATCAATGGTAAAGACTACCTGTTCGGCTACGGTATTGATCGCGTTGGGTGATACATTCATCTGGCCGATGGTAAACCGAACCATGTCATTCGGGTCATCAATAGAACAGCGGATATTCGTTATCAGCTCTATCGCAGCCGCCATAGCATCCTGACGACTTGCCCTCGGCGTGGTACCTGCGTGTGCTGAACAACCATCAACCGTAACCTTGTATTGACGCAAACCCTGAATGCCTGTGACGACGCCGAGCAGGTCATCATTACTTTCTAGTACTGGCCCTTGCTCGATATGCGCTTCCAGGTAGGCATGACAC
>NW_014614580.1:0-317 GCF_000485595.1 Priapulus caudatus | reverse complement strand
AATTTTGTATGTACGACTATAGCCCCGTTGTGGTTATAATTATGGTTATAAATAAATGTTTATAGAAAACACCTTGCTAAAATCTAAATGGAAAATTCACAGACTTTGAAGCTGTAAATATAATAGAATGGGTTTATTTACGGGAAACAGCCATAAATCTTTCCGAAAATGTCAGACCAAAAAAATTCATCGCAGGTGCACAACTACCTTGGGTACTGATGATATGTGCCAAATATGGTTGGAATCGGTCCAGTACTTTTTGAGGAGATCTGCACACAAGGTTGGTGTCGGACAGACAGACAGACAGACAGATTCCA
>NW_014614579.1:0-317 GCF_000485595.1 Priapulus caudatus | reverse complement strand
GAGAGAGAGAGAGGAAACAGCCTGAGAGAGAGACACACAAACAGAGAGAGAGGGAGATAGACAGAGTGAGAGAGAGAGGAGGGAGGGTAGGGGAGAGCGAGAAAGAGAGAGTGGGAGCGAGAGAGATAGGGGGCAGCAAGCGAAGGGGTGGGGGGACGCGTGGCGGTGTCTTAATTGTGGGTTAAAATGTCAGTGACCTGAGCAAGCGACGATGAACGACGTTCATGTACAGCCTCGGCGCTTACTTAGACACGGCCGCCAGGTAGCAACGCGGTCGCCATGCTGGGAAGACGGGAGAGAAGGGGAACGGGCGACGG
>NW_014614578.1:0-317 GCF_000485595.1 Priapulus caudatus | reverse complement strand
AAATTGACTGCCTTAAGGGCGCAAGCAATTAATAGAGGTGCCCTTAAGATTTAATAAGCGTACCAACGCCTTCGTTGGTTAGTAGTTCCAGTAACACTGCGTGTTCAACGCGACCATCAATAATATGTGAAGTTTTTACGCCAGAGTTTACTGCGTCTAATGCGCAGGTGACCTTTGGTAGCATGCCGCCGGCAATGGTGCCATCGTTAATTAATTCATTTATTTTTTTGCCGTCTAGTCCGGTGAGTATGTTTTCTTGTTTGTCTAAAATGCCGGGCGTGTTGGTAAGCAGCAATAATTTTTCAGCACCTAAAACA
>NW_014614576.1:0-317 GCF_000485595.1 Priapulus caudatus | reverse complement strand
GCACTAGGTTATTCATTGGTTAGTTTGGTTGTTTATTTATCACTAACGAGCGCCCCTGTTGAAATAGCTGAAAAATTTTTACATCAAGATAAGCTATTTCATGCGTTTGCTTATTTTGTTCTTATGGCTTGGTTTGCGCAGATATATCACGATAAATTTCAGCGCAATATGATTGCCATTGTTTTATTTTTATGGGTGTAATGTTGGAGTATTTTCAGAGTTTTGATCCAGCACGGATGGCAGAGTTATTAGATATGGTGGCTAATGCGGTGGGGGTGGCTTTGGGGTTTTTCTTGGCATTAACCAACGGAAAAATT
>NW_014614575.1:0-317 GCF_000485595.1 Priapulus caudatus | reverse complement strand
TTCTGCTTCTATTGCCGAAATCTACCATCGGCAATAGAAGCAGAGCTCTAACACACCACTATCATCCACCAAATAGTGGTGTATTAGAGCTCTGTTTCTATTGCCGATGGTAGATGATAGTGGTGTGTTAGAGCTCTGCTTCTATTGCCGATGGTAGATGATAGTGGTGTGTTAGAGTTCTGCTTCTATTGCCGATGGTAGAAGATAGTGGTGTGTTAGAGCTCTGCTTTTATTGCCGATGGTAGATGATAGTGGTGTATTAGAGCTCTGCTTCTATTGCCGATGGTGGATGATAGTGGTGTGTTAGAGCTCTGCTT
>NW_014614574.1:0-317 GCF_000485595.1 Priapulus caudatus | reverse complement strand
CGTGTGTGTATACATGTGCGTCTGTGCGCGTGTGCGTGTATGTGCGCGTGTGTGTGTATGTGCGTCTGTGCGCGTGTGTGCGTCTGTGCGCGTGTATGTGTGTATACATGTGCGTCTGCGCGTGTGTGTGTGTGTATACATGTGCGTCTGTGCGCGTGTATGTGTGTGTGTGTATACATGTGCATCTGTGCGCGTGTATATGTGTGTATACATGTGCGTCTGCGCGCGTGTGTGTGTGTATACATGTGCGCTGTGCGCGTGTATGTGTGTGTGTGTATACATGTGCGCTGTGCGCGTGTATGTGTGTATGTGTATAC
>NW_014614573.1:0-317 GCF_000485595.1 Priapulus caudatus | reverse complement strand
GTCATCCTCTGGAGCAGCAATGCGGCAGCAACGAATATTCACTTTTTGCAGCGGGTAAAGCAGGCGAAAAAAACGGCGCACAGGTCTGGGTGATCGACCTCTACCGCAACCAGACGGCGGGGATAGCGGACCGCACGCTGCTGATGCAGCCGGGCAGCGACGGTGCTCTGGCCCTGGGGTTGATGCACATTCTGGTGCGTGACGACCTCTGCGATCAGTCTTTTATCGCCACCCATGTCCAAGGGTTCAACGAACTCAAAGAACAGATTTTGCCCCAGTATCCGCCGCAGACCGTCAGCCGGTTGACCGGCTTGAGC
>NW_014614572.1:0-317 GCF_000485595.1 Priapulus caudatus | reverse complement strand
GAGAGAGAGAGAGAGAGAGACAGAAAGAGAGCGTGTGAGGGAGAGAGCGCGCTTCTGCTTCTGCTTCTGCTTCTGCTGCCACTGCTGCTTGTGCGGCTGCGGCTGCTTCTGCTTTTGCTGCTGCTGCTGCTGCTGCTATTACTGCTGCTACTGCCACTGCTGCCGCTGCTTCTGCTGCTACTGCTACTGCTTCTGCTATTACTGCTGCTGCTGCTGTTGCTGCTGCTTCTGCCGCCCCTGCTGCTGCTACTGATGCTGCTGATACTGCTGATACTGCTGCTACTTCTCCTGCTACGGCTGCTGCTACTGCTGCTGCT
>NW_014614571.1:0-317 GCF_000485595.1 Priapulus caudatus | reverse complement strand
ACACACATACACGCACGCACGCACGCACGCACACACACACCGCCAGCCCTGCTGATGAACAATTCTATAAGACTAACCTTCAGTCCGTCTATTATTTCTAATGTGTATGACTTCGTTAGCCGTCTCCGCTTTCTCCCACCATCACCCGCATATAGAGGCGTTCTCTCGCGCCGCGGGGTAGTTTTAACACTTGTGTTATCAGAGTGAAATGTATGACTCACAAGACCTCATTGGTTTGCAAATGAATCACATCACTCTCCCACTCGCTCTCCCCCTTCTCTCTATCTCTCTCTCTCTCTCTCTCTCTCTCTCTCTCT
>NW_014614569.1:0-317 GCF_000485595.1 Priapulus caudatus | reverse complement strand
ACAAAAGTCACTTAATGAAATACATGGTACAGTTAACATAGTTGTGCAGGCTATTAATGATACCAGCGATAATATGAATTCTAATGCAGAGAATATTACACAACTAAGCTCGGATTCTACTGAGGTATGTACGAGCTTAGAAAATACAATAGAGATAATGAATGAGACAGCTAATCTATCAGAAAAGTCATCAAAAAATTTCAGTGAAAATATTCAAAAACTTGAAATACTTGTCAAGACAATTAATGATGTGGAATCCTTGACTACAAATAGTTTTTCAGTATTCAAGAGATTGTAGATACGATTGATGATTTAGT
>NW_014614568.1:0-317 GCF_000485595.1 Priapulus caudatus | reverse complement strand
GCATTCGGTAGTACTTATTGTACTGGCACAATTTGGCGTTGTTGTGCATGCGGCAGAGCATCCCTTTCATCATGAAGATGGGATGTGTTTTACTTTTCAGCATGCTGAACAAGATAAGTCGCTATTAATTGGTCACTCAATAGTTGTCGCTAAGCTTACTTATCTTAGAGAGATTAGTAGTACTCAAATTGATTTCACTACATCTAGTTATAACCTCAATTATTTGTCACGCGGACCACCTGTAATTAGTGTTTAAAAATTGTTAACTCGTAACGTTTAGTTCACGAGTTATTGTTTTAACATTTAATTGGTGGGTC
>NW_014614567.1:0-317 GCF_000485595.1 Priapulus caudatus | reverse complement strand
ACCTGCAATCTTCAAGCCGATCATACAATACTCTCCAAATAGGGTTGCATCACCTTTTGCACGCGACAAATTTTCGCGTAGTACTGCAGTTCATCTATGGTAAATTTACGAGCAGACCAGCCTTCACGTAGCGCCTCTAGTGCCACATCCAGGCCAATTTTGCCACGGTACTTAAAGCAATCAACTACCGTCTTAGCAGGATTAAACACCTTAATTTGGCACGCCCTCAATCGAATGTGTCTCAACCCCTGAGTGGAGCGACTCAGCAGACATCGTTACAAATCGAACGGGTGGGTAGGATATTTCAGGACGCCACG
>NW_014614566.1:0-317 GCF_000485595.1 Priapulus caudatus | reverse complement strand
TGTGTGTGTGTGTGTGTGTGTGTGTGTGTGTGTGTGTGTGTGTGTGTGTGTGTGTGTGTGTAGGTGCGTGTGTGTATGTGTGTGTGTATGTGTGAACAGGTCTCCGTTTAAACGCGATAGAAGAAATGGGGAGGTATCATTCATTGATGAGGTATTTGCGAAAAAAAACATTCCCCCGTGCCAATTGTGATGACGTAACGATGACGTTGCGATCTGTGGTTGTTGTAGGTTTCAACGTGAATCATCTCGACATCGCGCCTCGCTACGCGTCCATCTTGATGGGAATCTCTAACGGGGTCGGGACGTTGTCAGGCATG
>NW_014614565.1:0-317 GCF_000485595.1 Priapulus caudatus | reverse complement strand
AGGAGAAGAAGAGAGAAGGGGCACAGAGACAAAGCGAGAGAGAAAGAGTTAGAGAGAGGGAGGGAGAGCGCGGGAAAGACGGCGAATGAGAGGGAGGGAAGGCAGAGAGACAGAGAGCGAGAGAGTGAGACGGAGAAAGAGAGAGGCGGACGAGGAGAGACGAAGGAGATAGAAAGGCGGGGTGAACGGGTAAAGGAGAGAGGGATACGGGGAGAGAATGCAAGGGAGAGATGGGCAAGAGACAGAAAAAAGAGAAAGAGAGAGCGTTAGCATGAGAATGGAAGAGAGAGAGAGAGACAGCGAGAGAGAGAGAGAGA
>NW_014614564.1:0-317 GCF_000485595.1 Priapulus caudatus | reverse complement strand
TCACGTCTACCTCGCCAGCGCCCTCTACTCACGTTCTCTTGTTTCTTGCCCGCAGCTACACGAAGGCGTGTGCGCTCACGTCGATCCTGTTCATCATCGAGGAACAGACGAACTACATCTCCGTTCCTCACGTCTACCTCGCCAGCGCCCTCTACTCACGTTCTCTTGTTTCTCGCCCCCCGCAGCTACACGAAGGCGTATGCGCTCGCGTCGATCCTGTTCGTCGTCGAGGAACAGACGAACTACATCGTCGTTCCTCACGTCTACCTCGCCAGCGCCCTCTACTCACGTTCTCTTGTTTCTCGCCCCGCAGCTAC
>NW_014614563.1:0-317 GCF_000485595.1 Priapulus caudatus | reverse complement strand
AGTATAGACATGCGTTATATAGGGGGCAGCAGTGTAGACATGCGTTATATAGGGGGCAGCAGTGTAGACATATATTATATAGGGGGCAGCAGTGTAGACATGCGTTATATAGGGGGCAGCAGTGTAGACATGCGTTATATAGGGGGCAGCAGTGTAGACATGCGTTATATAGGGGGCAGCAGTGTAGATATATATTATGTAGGGGGCAGCAGTGTAGATATGCGTTATATAAGGAGCAGCAGTATAGACATGCGTTATATAGGGGGCAGCAGTATAGACATGCGTTATATAGGGGGCAGCAGTGTAGACATGCTTTA
>NW_014614562.1:0-317 GCF_000485595.1 Priapulus caudatus | reverse complement strand
AGAGGAGAAGGGTGTAGGGGAAAAGAAAGAGGAGGCAGAGAGAAGGAGGAGGGAGGCAGAATTTGCGACCTAGAATTTGGGGGGATTCGCGCGTGGCCCTATCTTACGCGGCAAGGTTAGGTACATGGCGGCGGGCTGGGAAAATCCCGATGACGTCACCAGCGCGTGTACTAGCGCCTGCAAGCAGCGAACCGCGATATGTAACTGATAGCGTCAGGAGAGATGTTGGCGTGTGCTGCCGTGTTACCGCACCTCCCTAACTCTCTCTCTCTTTCTCACTCTCACTTTCTCTCTCTCTCTCTCTCTCTCTCTCTCTC
>NW_014614561.1:0-317 GCF_000485595.1 Priapulus caudatus | reverse complement strand
CACACACACACACACACACACACACACACACACACACACACACACACACACACACACACACACACACACACACACACACACACACACACACACACACACACACACACACACACACACACACACACACACACACAGGCATAGCAATAGCAATATAGGCAGCAGCAATAGCAGCGGCAGCAGCGGTAGATAGATTGATAGACGAATAATGCAATTCATCTCCTCGCAATTTAAAAATTACAATTTAGCGTGGATGACGAGCGATACGAGACAGCGGGGGTCGACCAGAGGACGAGCGGGAGAGAAAAAAATTATTCGCC
>NW_014614560.1:0-317 GCF_000485595.1 Priapulus caudatus | reverse complement strand
CTTTTCCACATTTACTCACGGATTTTACGTATAATCACAGATTTCACATATATATTGCCAGGTTTCCAACATGTACTCACAGATTTCCAACATTTACTCACAGATTTCCCACGTGTACTCACAGATTTTCCACGTGTACTCACAGATTTTCCACATTTACTCACGGATTTTACGTATAATCACAGATTTCAGATATATATTGGCAGGTTTCCAACATGTACTCACAGATTTCCAACATGTACTCACAGATTTCCCACGTGTACTCACAGATTTTCCACTTTTACTCACGAATTTTACGTATAATCACAGATTTCCCA
>NW_014614559.1:0-317 GCF_000485595.1 Priapulus caudatus | reverse complement strand
GTGTACTTAAACCCGAGAGTTCAATTAAAATCGTTTAAATCAGCCATTAACTTTTAGCGCCATTAGAAGCTCCACAGTCCGCGCCTTGCTAATGCAAACGCAATTAAAGACTGCATTAATTTACTGGGAATATTATCTTTGATCGTGAACGCGGCAACGCTTACTGTTTCAACTCAATTCAGAGAAGCCATGTGTTTATAGTGTAGTAGTAAGGCTTCCGTGTTCACATACACACGCCACATCCACGCACGCCACGCACGCACGCACGCAGCCACGTACGCACGCACGCATGCAGCCACGTACGCACGCACGCATGC
>NW_014614558.1:0-317 GCF_000485595.1 Priapulus caudatus | reverse complement strand
ACACACACACACACACACACACACACGCACGCACCCACGCACTCGCGAACACAAATATATATATATATATGTATATTCCTTTTGTTTGATACCACACATCCGGATAGTTTATTCCTAGGGCATGCTAGCTACTCTTGGCACTGTTTTTCGTAAGATGCGTGATCCCCATTTCGATATTAGGTACGTCTAACCTCGATCTCTAACGTCCATTCTAAGCGTCTATTATAATTACCCCCTCCCACTTTTCTTCTCCTCCGTCCGCAACTCTCTTCCCCCTCTCTTTCTCCCCCTTCGTTCGCTCTCTCTCTCTCTCCCGT
>NW_014614557.1:0-317 GCF_000485595.1 Priapulus caudatus | reverse complement strand
TGGAGTGGGGGGATAGGGTGAGGGTGTGGGTGGGGGTTGGGGTGGGGTTGGAGGCGGGGTGTGGGGTGGGTGGGTGGCGAGGTGGGGGTGGAGGGAACGTTCCAGCTATAGAAGAATTATTACGACCTGTGGGAGGCGACGAGATGCGTACGTAGACTCCTGTCCTATATGTGACAGGAAGCATCATACGTGACAAAATAATGTCTGGCTAGACAGACTGTATTCATCATGAACGTCTCCCCCCCGGCTGCACAAAACCAGCAGGAGCAATGGCAGTTATTTTATTATCATCGATCAGGCGAATCTCGGACTATGCG
>NW_014614556.1:0-317 GCF_000485595.1 Priapulus caudatus | reverse complement strand
CGACTCTATTCAGCACGCTGCGTTGATTGCCCGTACGCTAGGTGACACGGCAGGTGACGCGACGTGTATGTGGATGTGTGATGGGTGGTGACATGCATACACCGCGAATGCCTAATGCGACGATCAGTTTGGAAAACGCACCGCGTTAAAGTAGTGGTCTAATGGCGTGTTGTGTGTGTGGTGGTGGAGGGGGGGGGGGCGTGTGTGTGTGTGTGTGTGTGTGTGTGTGTGTGTGTGTGTGTGTGTGTGTGTGTGTGTGTGTGTGTGTGTGTGTGTGTGTGTGTGTGTGTGTGTGTGTGTGTGTGTGTGTGTGTGTG
>NW_014614555.1:0-317 GCF_000485595.1 Priapulus caudatus | reverse complement strand
GAGAGAGAGAGAGAAAGATAGGGGGAGAGAGAATTCATCGATTTAATTACGATGTGGTACAGAGAGATGAGCGCTGGCACGCATGCGCACGAGCTGTTGAGAGGACGTGTGTGTTGTGGAGATATGTGGGGAGGGTTAATATGTGGGGTGTATCGAGGGAGAAGGGGGGCACCGCACACGCTCACACCTGGGGGCGGTGTCCACGAGCTCGTGCATATAGCTTCTTCCTTGTTCTTCAGCTAGACAGTTAGTGTGTGTGTGTGTGTGTGTGTGTGTGTGTGTGTGTGTGTGTGTGTGTGTGCGTGCGTGCGTGCGTG
>NW_014614554.1:0-317 GCF_000485595.1 Priapulus caudatus | reverse complement strand
CTCTCTCTCTCTCTCTCTCTCTCTCTCTCTCTCTCTCTCTCTCTCTCTCTCTCTCTCTCTCTCATCACACTCTCTCTCTCTCTCTCTCTCTATCTCGCTCTCTCGCTCGCGCGCTCTCTCTCTCTTTCTCTTGCTCCCTTTTCTCGCGCTCTCCCTCTCTCATACACTCTCGCACGCACTCGCTCGCTCGCTCTCTTTTGCCATCTTACTCTCACTCTCCCACACACACGCTCTCTCTCTCTCTCTCTCTCTCACTCTCTCCTGCTGTACGGCCAAGGCGGATGTACGGTCTCTCTCTCTCGCTCTCTATTGCTATC
>NW_014614553.1:0-317 GCF_000485595.1 Priapulus caudatus | reverse complement strand
CTCTCTCCATCTCTCTCTCCATCTCTCTCTCCTAATTGATAAGAAGCCATGTGGTGCGGCTGAGAGAAGCAGGAAGCCATCACCTCGTGGTTTCCTCTTGGTGCGCAGGCTCCGAAAATGTTGCCATGCCGACGGCTTTTTTAGGTGTTCCTCCCCTTTCTACCTCCCTTCACCCCACTGCTCCCTTCCTCCCTTCCTCCCTCCCGTCCGCACCCCCTCCCCTCGCTTCATCCCGCCCCTTCTCACTGCTCCCTTCCGCACCCTCGCGCCCTCCCACCCACTTCCTCCCTTCCCTTCCTCCCGCCCTCCTTCTCCCT
>NW_014614552.1:0-317 GCF_000485595.1 Priapulus caudatus | reverse complement strand
GAGAGAGAGAGAAAGAGAGCAAGAGAGAGAGAGAGCGACTCACACACAGTCAGTGATCAATCAGTCGATCACGAACCCCCGACACGTACTCCCCCTCCTCCTCCCCCTCCCCTCCTCCTCCTCCCCTCCCCCTCCTCCTTCCTCCTCCTCCTCCCCACCTACGCCCCCGCTGCGTCGATTTGTAACTAAGGCGACAACATAAAAGACGCTAAAGCAGTCACGTGACCGACACGCAAAGTGCGCTCCCGGTTTTTCCTCGTAACAAGCCAGACACACGCCATCGAAATCAGTTCAAGTATATAGTAACTGTTATATAT
>NW_014614551.1:0-317 GCF_000485595.1 Priapulus caudatus | reverse complement strand
TGGCCGTGTGGATAAGATTCAATATGGCTATACGCACGGCGGCCGTATGTCCGACTCAATATGGCTAGGAATGAGGAAGGGAGAAGGGAGAAGCTGGTGGAGAAGGAGGAAGGGAGAAGGGAGACGGTGGTGGAGAAGGAGGAAGTGAGAAGCTGGTGGAGGAGGAAGGGGAGAAGGAAGAAGGTGGTGGAGGAGTACAGGGAGAAGCTGGCGGAGAAGGAGGAGGGAAGAAGGGAGGTGTTGGAGGAGGGGGAGAAGCTGGTGGAGGAGGAGGAGGGGGAGAAGAGAGGTGGTGGAGAAGGAAGGGAGAAGCTGGT
>NW_014614550.1:0-317 GCF_000485595.1 Priapulus caudatus | reverse complement strand
CGTGTGTGTGTGTGTGTGTGTGTGTGTGTGTGTGTGCGCGCGCGAGCGTGCGTGCGTGTAAGTGCGTGCGTGAGTGCCTTTGTGCCTGTGAGCGTACGTCTGTGTGTTGGCGTGCGTACGTGCGTGCATGCTTTCGTGCGCGTGTGCGTGCGTGCGTGTGCGTGCGTGCGTGCGTGCGTGCCTGGGTACATGAGCCCATGCCTGTATTTGTTCGATCGCTCACGTGCGCGCGCGCGCGCGTGTGTGTGTGGGTGTGTGACTGTGTGTGTGTGTGTGTGTGTGTGTGTGTGTGTATGTGCGTGCGTGCGTGCGTGTGC
>NW_014614549.1:0-317 GCF_000485595.1 Priapulus caudatus | reverse complement strand
TAAGCAGCAGGCGTTTCTGGTTTTCGGTGAATCCCTCGACAACGCGCCAGTACATGAGGATCGTCGGATGGTCCTCTGTGTAACCGCCTGCAATAGTGAGACAGGCGTAAGACAGGCATGAGATAGATATGAGACAGATATGAGACAGATATGAGACGACGCGCCAGTACATGAGGATGGTAGGCTGGTCCTCCGTGTAACCGCCTACAATAGTGAGACATGCATGAAGCACACTTGAGGCAGATGTGAGATAGATATGAGACAGGCATGAAGCACACTTGAGGCAGATGTGAGATAGATATGAGACAGGCATGAGG
>NW_014614548.1:0-317 GCF_000485595.1 Priapulus caudatus | reverse complement strand
GACTAGCGTGATCACTGCCTGACTAGCGTGAACACTGCCTGACTAGCGTGATCACTGACTGGCTAGCGTGAACACTGCCTGGCTAGCGTGACCACTGCCTGACTAGCGTGATCACTGCCTGACTAGCGTGAACACTGCCTGGCTAGCGTGAACACTGCCTGGCTAGCGTGAACACTACCCAGCTAGCGTGATCACTGCCTGGCTAGCGTGACCACTGCCTGACTAGCGTGATCACTGCCTGACTAGCGTGAACACTGCCTGGCTAGCGTGACCACTGCCTGACTAGCGTGATCACTGCCTGACTAGCGTGATCACTG
>NW_014614547.1:0-317 GCF_000485595.1 Priapulus caudatus | reverse complement strand
GAGAGAGAGAGAGAGAGCGAGCGAGGAGAGAGAGAGAGAGCGAGAGAGTAGTTGTGTGTGAGAGAGAGCGAGAGAGTGTTGTGTGTGAGAGAGAGAGAAAGACAGAGAAAGAGAGGAGATGTGGGACGTGAGAGTGTACGTGTAATTAATACTGTAAAGTTAAACTATTATTTCGCGTGTTTACAGGCAACACCTGCGTATCAGCAGACGACTGCCCTTGTTTCCACTACGGGGTCGAATATCCAGCCGGTAGCATCATCGAGATGGACTGCATGAACTGGTGAGCTTTCGTTTATATATATATATATATATATATA
>NW_014614546.1:0-317 GCF_000485595.1 Priapulus caudatus | reverse complement strand
TGGTGCATAGTGCATAGTGCATAGTGCATAGTGCATAGTGCATACACTGTAGTGCATACTGCAGAGTGCATAGTGTATAGTTATAGCGCATTGTGCATAGTGCATAGTGCATAGTGCATGGTGCATGGTGAATGGTGCATAGTGCATAGCGCATAGTGCATAGTGCATACACAGTAGTGCATACTGCAGAGTGCATAGTGCATACTGCATAGTGCATAGTGTATAGTGAATAGTGCATAGTGCATAGCGCATAGTGCACAGTGCATAGTGCATAGTGCAGAGTGCATGGTGCATAGTGCATACTGCATAGTGCATTG
>NW_014614545.1:0-317 GCF_000485595.1 Priapulus caudatus | reverse complement strand
TCTCTCTCTCTCTCTCTCTCTCTCTCTCTCTCTCTCTCTCTCTCTCTCTCTCTCTCTCTCTCTCTCTCTCTCTCTCTCTCTCTCTCTCTCTCTCTCTCTCTCTGATTCTCTATCTCTATCTCAGCCTTTCCCTCGCGACGCGATCGTGGCATGCGATCTTTAACTCGGAAAGGCGATGTAAGCGTTGAGTTCGTATTCGCCGCTGGATGCTTGCTGTCGACGTCGTGGTTAGTGGTGGCTGCGAAATAGTTCTTATATCTAGCAAGCAACAGAGATGCAGGGCGAGAGGGAGAGAGCGGGAGAGAGAGCAGAGGATG
>NW_014614544.1:0-317 GCF_000485595.1 Priapulus caudatus | reverse complement strand
GTGGTGGTGCTGGTGGTGGTGGTCGGTGTGGGGCGGTGTGTGGGGCGGTGTATGGGGCGGTGTGTGGGGCAGTGTGTGGGGCAGTGTGTGGGGCGGTGTGTGGGGCGGTGTGTCGTCGTCGTGGTCGTCGTCATTGTGGTCGTCGTCCTCGTGGTGGTCGTCGTCGCTGGTTGTACTCGTGGTCGTCGTCGCTGGTCGTCCTCGTGGTCGTCGTCGTCGCTGGTCGTCCTCGTGGTCGTCGTCGTCGTGGTGTTCGTGGTGGTGGTGGTGGTCGTCGTCGTGGTGGTCATGGTTGTCGTCGTCGCGGTGGTCGGGGT
>NW_014614543.1:0-317 GCF_000485595.1 Priapulus caudatus | reverse complement strand
TGAGGGAGGCGGGGGAAGTGGGGAGGCTGGAGGAGGCGGGCGAAGTGGGAGGCGGGGAGAGGCGGGAGAAAAAGTGGGGAAGCTGGGTGAAGCGGGCGAAGTGGAGGAGGCGGGGAGGTGGAAGAGGTGGGGAGGCTGGCGGAGGCAGGAGAAGTGGAGAAGGCGGAAAAGGAGGCGAGGCTGGAGAGAGGGGGAGGCGGGGAGGTGAAGGGAGAAGGGGAGAGAGGAGAGGTATGGAGACTAAAGCGGCTGGGGGAGGGTAGGGTGCGGGGCAGTGGCAGAAGGGCGACGCAGACAGAAAGATAGCGAAAGAAATT
>NW_014614542.1:0-317 GCF_000485595.1 Priapulus caudatus | reverse complement strand
GTCCAGGATTTCTCCACAACAGCCTGGCCCGGCAATCACATCTGCTCTTGCTTTCTCTCTGTTGGATATGCTGAACTGCCATACTGGTCAATGTTATTATATTATTTTAAAGTAGAAGGAACTAGCCTTATTAAGGCATCCCCATGGCACCCCGTTCTGGCATGATCTAGCTTTTTTTGAGGCATAAATAAAATTAATCACTGTCAAATTGAATTAAAATATAAGATGTTATTTATTTGAAGAAAAATTAATAAATATTATTTTATAATGTCGCATTTTTGGCAGGGCCAGGTCATATTTTATTATTTTAGGGGAGG
>NW_014614541.1:0-317 GCF_000485595.1 Priapulus caudatus | reverse complement strand
GCTCCCTCCCGCCCTCCTTCCCTCCCTCGTTCCCTCTCTCCCTCGTTCCCTCGTTCCTCCCCTCCCTCCCTCGTTCCCTCGCTCCCTCGCTCCCTCGCTCCCTCGCTCCCTCGCTCCCTCCCTCCCTCCCTCGCGCGTGTGAGAGGCGTGGATATGTATGTATAGGGAGTAGGTTCACTGTGACGAGATCGCAGCTTGGTTGTGTGGGCGGGCGCGTTGGGGCGGGATGTGCGTGCGTGCGTGCGTGCGTGCGTGTGTGTGTGTGTGTGTGTGTGTGTGTGTGCGTGCGTGCGTGCGTGTGTGTGTGTGTGTGTGGT
>NW_014614540.1:0-317 GCF_000485595.1 Priapulus caudatus | reverse complement strand
CATCAAGATAGCGACTAACTCAATGACAGGCACGTTGCGCAATGAGTAAACGTCTATCCTTAAGACCTTTTCCTTCAACAATCGTCAAGATACCTTTTCCCAACTCAATATATCCAATTTTCATTTTGACAAGCTCAGAACAACGAATGGCTGTCGCATAATACACTTCCATAATCACCCGATCACGAATGCCAATCAATACCCACACTAAATATATAATGATTTAAAGATGAATAATGACTATCATTCGCCTACTGAAAACGCACTTACTAATCAACAACGGCTGAATAATGAATAACGACTGGAATGAATACCTG
>NW_014614538.1:0-317 GCF_000485595.1 Priapulus caudatus | reverse complement strand
CACTCTGCATGAAAAACCAAAATCACCCAAAAAAGGTAGTTCGACGAAAGTTGAATCCATCCGGCAAAAAGCAGCGATTGATCGAATTATGTTAATCCACATTTCTTGCCAGTATGAATTTATAGTCTATTGAGTTGAGTAGTGCCGAACAAGGTTTGAATAGCTACTGCACTTTGACCGGCATCGTTCTAAGTCAATGAACAACCAGTTCTTTTGTATGCACCCAGTTTGGGCGCTTTACCGTTGCTGAATGACCGCTTCTCAAGGTTGATCAGCCGTTCACTGGAAACTGGTGACTGACTGTTGTTGGCCCAGGC
>NW_014614537.1:0-317 GCF_000485595.1 Priapulus caudatus | reverse complement strand
GAGAGAGAGAGGAGAGGGATGCGCGGCTAAAGGGGAAGCGGGAGAAATTGAAAGTTGGCAGACTGACGGGGATGGAAGCGTGCGTGCGCGTGTGTGTGTGTGTGCATGTGTGTGTGTATGCGTGCGTGCGTGCGTGCGTACATGCGTGCGTGTGTGTGTGGGGGGGGATGGGAAGAAAAGGAGGAGGGAGAGACTGAAGGGAGACATAGTAAAGGGTAAGATAAGAACGGGGGGAGAGGGGGAACTGAAAAGGAAGAGGATGAGGGGAAAGAGACTGTTGGGGAAAACAAGTAAGATATAGTAGTAATATATATATC
>NW_014614535.1:0-317 GCF_000485595.1 Priapulus caudatus | reverse complement strand
GATACTTATTTTCGCTAAAATGACCAGCCTTGCCTGTAATTTTTGTGTGCAAAACGCAGAATATAAATCAGCAAGTCAGAGCTAGTCAGTAAAACTTTGGTAGCCATTTCGTTCTGGCGCTAATTACTTGATTTTATTAAAGAAAATATCAGCTTACAGCTGTATGAATGGTTACGGGTTAAATATGAGCTCAACACTGCAAGAAAATTCTAAAGCATTGCCACAATTTGGCTTCCCTGAAAAACAGGGCTTATACGATCCAGCGTTTGAAAAGATAGTTGTGGCGTGGGTTTTGTTGCGCATATTAAAGGTAAACC
>NW_014614534.1:0-317 GCF_000485595.1 Priapulus caudatus | reverse complement strand
ATAATTTCATTATCCCGCATTTGAATATTTTAAAGGCGACA
The DNA here is from genome assembly GCF_000485595.1 of Priapulus caudatus. Classification (NCBI taxonomy): domain Eukaryota; kingdom Metazoa; phylum Priapulida; class Priapulimorpha; order Priapulimorphida; family Priapulidae; genus Priapulus; species Priapulus caudatus. The sequence continues at coordinate 276 of NW_014614534.1, read as the reverse complement.
AAGCCTCGTTAAAAAAAGCAAAACTAGTCCTCTACACAAAATAAAGAGGAATATTAAGCCTAATGTTTTCTTCTTTATTCAGTTAATTCTGAATTAACTTTAATTCGAATAACACGTGCTGTTGCTGTTGCTGTTGCTGATGCACCTCCATCAGACAGCAAATGCAAAGTAAAGCCTGCATCGGAACCACGGACAGAACCTTCAGTAGCCGCAGTTCCCACCGAAGCCTCAACACCGCTTTGAAACTCCCATGTGCCGCCAGCCATTCGCTCTATC
>NW_014614533.1:0-317 GCF_000485595.1 Priapulus caudatus | reverse complement strand
TGTTCTACGATCTTTCCATTTTCAACACGGAACAAATCATAAAATGAAGTCGGTTGATCAGCAAAAGCTCCTTCACTAATTGTCAGTACAAAATTACCATCACCCAGTACTTTTTGGACAGTCGTATAAACCATCTTGATGCCTTGCTTAGCCATCGCTTCAAGTGCAGCGCCTAACCCAGATAATCCATCTGCAACCGCAGTGTTGTGTTGAATGTAATTGTCACCATCAAAGAACTGACCCAGTTTATCCATTTGACCTTTCACTAAAATTGCGTCAACAAAATCAGCAACTATCGTCTTATTTTGTTCAGTCTG
>NW_014614532.1:0-317 GCF_000485595.1 Priapulus caudatus | reverse complement strand
GTGACATCGTGACATCATGACATCGTGACATCGTGACATCATGACATCGTGACATCGTGACATCATGACATGACATTGTTATCTGTCATGCCATCATGACATCATGACATTGTCATCTGTCATGACATCGTGACATCATGACGTCGTGACATCATGACATCGTGACATCATGACATCGTGACATTATGACATCATGACATCATGACATTGTCATCTGTCATGACATCGTGACATCATGACATCGTGACATCGTGACATTATGACATCATGACATCGTGACATCATGACATCGTGACATCGTGACATTGTCATTCGTC
>NW_014614531.1:0-317 GCF_000485595.1 Priapulus caudatus | reverse complement strand
TACTTAATACGCTCTTGATAATAATAATAATGATAATGATTAATTTGTCATTATTAACCCCTGGTAATAACAACAATTATGACATCAATACTAATCACTAATATATATATATATGTAGTCGGCGGTGGGGTATTAATTAAAACTAGTAAAAATAGTTATAAATTCTATAAGAAAAAGTCGCTGAAAAGGGTATTTGTAGGGAAAAGATTGGTACATTTAGTTGAAAGCTTGTATTACCAAACATGATTCACTTCCACAAACATGAAACATATATATTATATATATATATATATATATATATATATATATATATATAT
>NW_014614530.1:0-317 GCF_000485595.1 Priapulus caudatus | reverse complement strand
GAGCCGGTGAGTAGTAGGAAGGTCATTGGAGAAAGAGGAGGTAGAGGAGGCGGATGAGTAGAAAGAAGGCCATTTGATGAAGTGGAAGAAGGAGGAGGAATGCCATCGGAGGTAGAGGAGGAGGATGAGTATGAGGAAAGGTCATTGGATGAAGGGGAGGTAGAGGAGGAGGATGAGTAGGAGGGAAGGTCATTGGAGGAAGAGGAGGTAGAGGAGGAGGATGAGTAGGAGGGAAGGTCATTGGAGGAAGAGGAGGAGGAGGTGGAAGAGGAGTAGAAGGAATGCCATTGGATGAAGAGGATGATAAATTGAAGGGG
>NW_014614529.1:0-317 GCF_000485595.1 Priapulus caudatus | reverse complement strand
GCATCGTGCGCAAGCATCCACACATGGTGCGGGTAAGTTTGCACCGTTAGCTTGTGCTGGTATTTTGCTTTCTGGTGAGTTAGATAGTTTGGCAAAAGCATTGGCAGAGCCTGCGCGTCCTATGGTTGCTATTGTTGGTGGTTCTAAAGTTTCAACGAAACTAACTGTGTTAGAAGCGTTATCAGAAAAAGTTGATCAAATGGTTGTTGGTGGCGGTATCGCAAACACCTTCTTAGCGGCTGTTGGTCATAACGTTGGCAAATCTTTGTACGAAGAAGACTTGGTTGATACAGCAAAAGGTTTGATTGAAAAGATGT
>NW_014614528.1:0-317 GCF_000485595.1 Priapulus caudatus | reverse complement strand
CTCTCTCTTTCTCTTTCTCTCTATCTCTCTCTCTCTCTTTCTTTCTCTCTCTCTGTCTGTCTGTCTCTCACTCTACCTGTCTCTCTCTCAGCCCGTTTCCTCCACCAGCAGCGCGTACTCTTCGACATCACTAACGATTTTTTTAGCAGAAAACGAAAAAAACCTTTTACGTGATAAAATACGTCAACACAACATGTGTTGGCATGTGACAGCGAAAAACAAAATTAATTGACACGGATCTGGAACACGATAGTGCGAAACGACCTAGTGTAGCAGGTCGTAGCGTATAACGCACACGCATACGCACACGCACACAC
>NW_014614527.1:0-317 GCF_000485595.1 Priapulus caudatus | reverse complement strand
TTTACTCGCACTGACCACCACCGAAGCACTAATATCGTCTTCCATTTGCACTTTTTCGGTGGCGATAAAATCCTGACGCACTTTATAGGTCTGCCAAATACCCTTTTTACTCAAACCCACACGTAAGTAAGATGCGACTAATTCTCGACCATTGTGTTTTAGCGCATGACCCGGTTTACCGTTGACGATGTCGACCGAGAAATTTTTGCGCCAATCCCCACCCCACTCCGATGAGTACATGCGTTTAATAATAAATACTTGCGATAAAATACGCGGCGGAATGGTGCTTAACCATTCATTATATCCATCGGTATTAC
>NW_014614526.1:0-317 GCF_000485595.1 Priapulus caudatus | reverse complement strand
CGCTACGCAGCCAAAACCACATCCAATCGACACAAGCTGGTCAATCGAGATGGTTGTCGACCCCAGTGAGATGGGGCGGGGAAGCCCCGACGAGTAGCGGAACGGGCGAGACCCAGCGACGCCCAGGACGACCGCAATGATAATCATCGAGATGGCAAGCGAGCCAATCATCGCGATTGAACTGCCTGAGCGGAGTAACCGCTTGAATACCAGCACGTTAAGCAACACGGCAAGCATGCCCATCCCAACGCAGGAGCCGAATAGTGCGAGCGGAAGCGGCATGCCCACGCGAGTCAGCCCAAGCGTACCGAACGCGC
>NW_014614525.1:0-317 GCF_000485595.1 Priapulus caudatus | reverse complement strand
GTGTGTGTGTGTGTGTGTGTGTGTGTGTGTGTGTGTGTGTGTGTGTGTGTGTGTGTGTGCTCGCGTGTACGTTTGCGCGTTTACGTGTGTGCTCGCGTGTGCGTTTGCGCGTTCACGTGTGTGCTCGCGTGTGCGTTTGCGCGTTTACGTGTGTGCTCGCGTGTGCGTGTGCGCGTTTACGTGTGTGCTCGCGTGTGCGTTTGCGCGTGTACGTGTGTGCGTGTGTACTTGTGTGTATGTGTGTCTGTGTGCGCGCGCGTGTGCATGCGTGCGTGTGCATGCGTGCGTGTGGTGTGTGTGTGTGTGTGTGGTGTGTG
>NW_014614524.1:0-317 GCF_000485595.1 Priapulus caudatus | reverse complement strand
CTAAAACTGGTGGTAATGGTACTCGATACCATTAGGGACCTTAGTGGTAAAATAAGTGGTTTTCTATACTTTTAGCTGCTATACTTTTTGTTAACACTGTTGGGAGACTTTTTTGTTAAAACTGGTGGTTTTCTGTACTTTTAGAGACTTTTTTTTAAACTGGTGGCTTTCTGTACTTTAAAAGATTTTGCTAACTGATGGCTTTCTGTAAAGATTAAGGACTTTTTGCTGAGGCTGCAGTAAGTGCAGTTATTCGATACTATTAGAGACCTTTGGTTAACAGTGATGATTTTCTATACCATTAGGGACTTTGTTAT
>NW_014614523.1:0-317 GCF_000485595.1 Priapulus caudatus | reverse complement strand
GTAATTCCTACAGCGTATTTATCCAGAGTGGTTCGCGAGTCTTGCTACAGCCGCGTGCAATTATTTGATTCATTATACATTTCAGCGCGATGAAAAGAAACTGCGCCGCGCTAGGTGCGTGCCTGCGCTCTCCTTCTCCCCCTCCTTTCTCTCTCCTCCCCCCCCCTTTCTCTCTCCTCCCCCCTTTCTCCCCCCTCTTTCTCTCTCTCCCCTCTTCTCTCTCTCTCTCTCTCTGCGGTACGCAGCAGCTAACGATGATGGTGCGCTGTCACACACGACCGCGCGGTGAGTGTGAGAGATAGGTTTGTGATGTGGTA
>NW_014614522.1:0-317 GCF_000485595.1 Priapulus caudatus | reverse complement strand
AATAAAGGTTGCCACGCACTGTTAGATGGAGGAATTAGGGTAAAGGTTGTAGCACCATGATAGAGGAATCAATGTGACACACTGCTAGGTGAAGGTACTAGGGTCGAGGTTGCCAAACTGCTTGATGGAGAAAGAGGAGAAAAGTCGAGGTTGCCACGCTGCTAGCTTGAGAAAGAGGAGAAGAGTCGAGGTTGTCACCTGCAGCCCTGGGATAGCTCCTCCAGGACCCCTCGCAGACGCCTCTCCGGGAAGGGTCGCTCCTGTCTGATCATCTCCTGCACGTCTGTGACGCCGTCACTCTACAGATCGAGAGGGAA
>NW_014614521.1:0-317 GCF_000485595.1 Priapulus caudatus | reverse complement strand
AGAGAGAGAGAGAGAGAGAGAGAGAGAGAGAGAGAGAGTGGGTATAGATTACAAGAAAAGGAAAGAAGTTATTCAGGCAGAGTAACCATAAGTACGGATCGTGAGGTCGAGGTGGCATCCATGCATCCGTGTGGTGGACGCATTAGCTGTGATAAAACATCGCTGTATGTATATATATCAGGAGTAGATAATAGGGATCCTCTTCCCTATTATCTACTCCTGATATGTATGTATGCATTATGAAGATCATCTCAAGTTCAATGTCTGCTTCTCCATCGTGGCTGATGACGATTACAATATATACAATCATACAATTA
>NW_014614520.1:0-317 GCF_000485595.1 Priapulus caudatus | reverse complement strand
CTCCTCCTCCTCCTCCTCCACCTCCTCTCCTCCTCTCCTTCTCTCCTCCTCTCCTTCTTCTCCTCCACCTTCTCCCCTCCTCCTCCACCTTCTCCCTCCCTCCACCACCTTCTCCCCCTCCTCCTCCACCTCCTCTCCTCCTCCTCCTCCTCCTCTCCTCCTCCTCCATCACCTTCTCCCCTCCTTCTCCTCCACCTCCTCTCCTCTTCCTCTTCCACCTCCTCTCCTCCTCCTTCAACACCTTTCCCCTCCTCCTCCTCCACCGCCTTCTCCCCGCTGCCTCCCCTTCCTCCTCCTCCACCATCTTCTCCACTTCT
>NW_014614519.1:0-317 GCF_000485595.1 Priapulus caudatus | reverse complement strand
GCTGCTGCGCTGCTGCTGCTGCTACTGCTGCCTCTACCTCTGCTGCTGCTGCTACACCATGGCAACAAGAGTTAGCATCTATACGGCAGCAGCAGCAGTAGCAGCAGCAGCACCAGCAGCAGCAGCAGCCGCCGCATCGCGGTCATGTCACATCGGCGACGGCAACACGGTTATAGCATCGCTTCACTCAACCCTGCTGCCTCGCTCGTTACCCGGTGTGAGATTACAATCGCTAGAAGCCAAGGAGAGAGAGAGAGAGAGAGAGAGAGAGTAGAGAGAGAGAGAGAGAGAGAGAGAGAGAGAGAGAGAGAGAGAGA
>NW_014614517.1:0-317 GCF_000485595.1 Priapulus caudatus | reverse complement strand
TCTCTCTGTCGCTCTCTCTATCTCTGCATCGCTGTCTATCTCTCTCTCTCTCTCCCTCTCTCTCTCCCACGAATAGCTTATGACTGAACTAATTACTAAGTTGGGTAGTGTATGCTATGCGTTAGTGGTTGAAGTCTGTTAGCTGTTAGTCTTACAGCCAGCTATTCCCAGCCTAGTTTCTACAGCCAGTAACAACTCACCCCAACACCTTAACCCTCTTGCTCTCTCCTACTCTCTCTCTCTCTCGCTCTCTTTCCTTCATCTCTCTCTCTCTCTCTTTCTCGCTCTCTTTCCTTCTCTCTTTCTGTATCTCTCTT
>NW_014614516.1:0-317 GCF_000485595.1 Priapulus caudatus | reverse complement strand
CACAGTAATATTGATCCAGACGACAAGGAATCAGCAAGGTTCGTCGATAGGTTTAAAGTGCAAATAGCTACAGGACCAGCGTCTACAGTAACTTCACACATAAGCAAAGATGGTCATTTTTTTATTCATCATGATCCAGCTCAATGTCGCGCCTGGAGCGTAAGGGAAGCCGCAAGAGTTCAAACTTTCCCAGACAACTATTTTTTTGAGGGGAATAAAACTCAACAATATCATCAGGTCGGAAATGCTGTGCCCCCACTTTTGGCGTATCGAATCGCGAAAATAGTAGGTGAGTGCATGTCAGAAATAATAGATGT
>NW_014614515.1:0-317 GCF_000485595.1 Priapulus caudatus | reverse complement strand
GCGAGGTGAGGCCGCAGCGCCAGAGATTGCCATAGCAGTGCCGAGATCAATGTGCGGATCAATCTGACTTATCAGACTGGTACGACAATAACCCGTTCGTTCGCTACCAACAAACTCAGGAGAAAACATAAATGGTACTGCTCCTCGTCCATGGCTGTCTATGGATCGAGAGTAGGTTTTTCGTATTTCTCATTTTAAGCCCTCTAGATTGCAATTTAGAGCGAGAAGTAATTCACGCACACTTGCTGTTTCATGGCTGTAGCTTTACTGGCCCGGGTCGAGCCCAAAGACGCTTGATACGGGCGGATAATGATTTG
>NW_014614514.1:0-317 GCF_000485595.1 Priapulus caudatus | reverse complement strand
CAATCACCGACAAACTGACTTCACTGTTTAATCGAAGACATTTTGACGCCGTGGTTTTACAGCAGCTAAAACTAGCGAGACGCAATGGTAAAACAATCACTTTATGCATTATAGATATTGATTTCTTCAAGGAATACAATGATCACTATGGGCATCAAGCAGGAGACAACGCACTCAAACAAGTCGCACATAGCTTGAAAAAGAGTTTAAAACGTCCTGACGATTTTGTATTTAGGCTAGGTGGTGAAGAATTTGGAATTATTATTAATGGTCTGGATGCGCCACATATCACTGAGATGCTTAATAAAATACAGCAC
>NW_014614513.1:0-317 GCF_000485595.1 Priapulus caudatus | reverse complement strand
TATATATATATATATATATATATATATATATATACATATCTATGTATGTAAATCGGTAATCATGATCAATAATAGATCATAGATATAAACTAGTTATGTATAGATCGGTGGGTTAAACCAATGGAACGAATTCGCAGGAGAACACAGGACAGGGTGACGGCAGGGTAAATAGAGAGATAGATACTTGCGCATGACCGAATCGTGATGCCGCCAACCCGATAACAACCGACAATATCCGACGATAAACGACAATATCCGACGATAACCGACGATAACCGACAATATCCGACGACAACCGACGATAACCGACAATATCC
>NW_014614512.1:0-317 GCF_000485595.1 Priapulus caudatus | reverse complement strand
TCTTCGTCTCTCAGGCGCGCTCATTCTCTCACCCTCTCGCTCTGGCTCCCTCTTCTTCTTCTTCTTCTTCTTCTTCTTCTTCTTATTATTATTATTATCTCTCTCTCTCTCTTTCTCTGTCTTCTTAAAATCGCGTGCTGTTCAAGATCGATATTCATGATGTAATGTCCTATACGCGAGCGTATTGATTGGTTTCTTCGATTATTTTGTCATCGATAGCTAGAGCAGGTGGAGCGTACGCTGACGTGGGCGTGCGCGGTCACGCAATACTATTGTCTCCCAGATTCTACGAGGGTAGGGTTCTCTCTCTCTCTCTC
>NW_014614511.1:0-317 GCF_000485595.1 Priapulus caudatus | reverse complement strand
TTGGCGAAAAGAAATCTACTCATCGTAAATAGTCAACGAAAGCGAATGTGAGAATATAAATAAATAATGCTTTTATGCACCCGTAGTAGAGAAGTAGCTACGCTGAGATGTGTGATTGATTTAGTATTTTTAGACAGTGCTAAACGGCAGCCGACGATTCAGCAGACATCGGCAGTGACGCACAAGAAGCGCCCCACGTAAGATTAGTTTTTACCAAATTATTAATTGAATGCATCCAATCGTAAATTTTTTCTATGAAAATTACAATTATGTATGTACTTGTATATTATTTAAACATTTATATATATATATTATAT
>NW_014614510.1:0-317 GCF_000485595.1 Priapulus caudatus | reverse complement strand
GACGTCTCTCTCTCTCTCTCTCTCTCTCTTCTCCCTCTCTCTCTCTCTCTCTCTCTGTCTCTCTTTCGCACACAGACACGCACACACGCAGACCCGTGTCTGCTGTTTCTCGCTACTGTACTGCGACTTCCAATCGCCCGAATGCACACGCACGTACTAGACACGCACGCACGCACGCACGCACGCACGCACGCCGCTCGCACGCACTCATGTCGCACGCACACACGCATACGCACGCACGCACGCACACACGCACGTACGCACACATGAACGCACGCACGTAGGAACGCACGCACACACGCACGTACACACGTACG
>NW_014614509.1:0-317 GCF_000485595.1 Priapulus caudatus | reverse complement strand
ACTGCACAATCGCGACAGTGATCAACAGAAAACGTCGGCACCGCCACAGGCATCCATAACCAACGATTGAGTTATGGGCTTGCGGGTCGGCAGCAGGGCGGGTGATGGTCTATAGTCCCTCCGGCTGACGAACGACCGAGAGAGAGATATTAGATATATAGCAAATATATGCGTACCGTAATCTCCCGTACCGGCCTGAAGACAAATAGGCTACCTAATTTTAAACAAGCAAGTCCACGTAAAACTGTTTGACGCCTGGGATGCCTACACCAAACATGAGAAGACTGCAAACCAACTTCTCAACATATGTGCACACC
>NW_014614508.1:0-317 GCF_000485595.1 Priapulus caudatus | reverse complement strand
GAGGAAAGTGCTAGCAGTATAGAAGAAATTGCAGACAAAAAAAAGGCAAACCGAAAGTTCGCCTTAAAGTTGCGAGGGAGCTGGTTAAGTAAAAAGAAAATCTAGTTACTTAAGAAAATTCGTTTGATCACTATAAGTTTAAGTAATATACAGTATAGTTTTTGTAATAGCTAGATCAATTTTAATAATGTCAACTAAAAGCGGATAATATTCACCGTTTTACAGATAGGCTGGGTAGGTGTCGTCGATGGTTGCTTTTTTCTTATGGATAAAAAGGAAAGTCAGAATTCGGATATTATTGAATTTTCAGTTCTTAT
>NW_014614507.1:0-317 GCF_000485595.1 Priapulus caudatus | reverse complement strand
GCAAGCTGCTGAGTTGATTATTATTCTCGCGGTCGCGCACTTCCAGTCGATAACGCCCGTATTCGACAGGGGCTTTCAGGACCGTTGGTTGCTTGCCATCGAGATTTAAGGTTTGCGTGTAAATCGGGAATTCACTTTCCGTCCACTGCCAGCGCCAGCCCTCGTTATCGTTGTATTCCCAGAAATAATTACGATCCTCGCGGACTAATGTAACCTCAAGATTATCAGCCGCGAGCAGGTTACCATCGCTGGTAGACTTAACGATTTTAAACCCGGCCTGACTATTCGGATCGGGGTTTTTATCGCCAAAATCCGGG
>NW_014614506.1:0-317 GCF_000485595.1 Priapulus caudatus | reverse complement strand
GCGCTGTTTCTGCGATGTTTTCAGTCGGTGTTGAGAGTGCTTTATAGAAACCGCCGCCATCCCAGAAATCGGGTTCGGAACAACCGAGGCAAGGATGACCAGATTCGATAGGGAAGCTGGTGCCGTTATTCCATTTTGTGGTGGTACAGGTGTTGTATGTGGTTGGGCCTTTACAACCGAGTTTGTACAAACACCATCCTTTTCTTGCACCTTCATCATCAAAGGTTTCTGCGAACAAGCCTTTGTCATAGAAAGGTCTGCGGTAACAGCGGTCATGGATGCTGTTACCGTAAAATGCTTTTGGACGACCCAGTTCG
>NW_014614505.1:0-317 GCF_000485595.1 Priapulus caudatus | reverse complement strand
AGAGAGAGAGAGAGAATTATATATAATATATATATATTATATACATACATATCCCATCGTTTTGACTCCCAACCGACGCCACGTCACTGCCAATGTGTAATTTCAGACACACGGGCCGGAATTCCGTTACATTATATTAGTGCCTGGCAGCGATATATCGAACCGGTTTAATTTGATATTTCTGTTTGACAATTGACGTCGTGAAGCTTAGTACCAAGCACATCCGTACACGTAACTACCCGCGCATGCATACACACACACAGGCACGCACGTACGCACGCACACACACACACACACACACACACACAGGCACGCAC
>NW_014614504.1:0-317 GCF_000485595.1 Priapulus caudatus | reverse complement strand
AGAAAGTTATAGTAATAACAGTTGCTTGTAAGGTGTGCCTTACTTACGGCACACCTTACAAGCAAATAATAACTAAGCCTTAGCTTGATTTTTCTAGAAGGATTCTTAACATTCTTCGTAGAGGGTTAGATGTAACGCCAACGATGATTAAGAAGTTACAATCGACTGGGGATAAACAATTAATCGATATTTTACAGGTTATTTTTGATGATGAAATTGGTCATGTGAAGATTGGTACATTTTGGTATAAAACCTTATGCGAGGAAAGGGGGCTGGAGCCTGAGAAAACTTTCATTGAACTTATTAAAAAATACATG
>NW_014614503.1:0-317 GCF_000485595.1 Priapulus caudatus | reverse complement strand
ATGCACGCACGCATGCACGCACGCGCACACTTACTTGGGAGGTTTCAGGTCTCTGTGTATGAGAGCTTTCGGGGTCATGCTGTGAAGGTAGTGCACGCCCCGCGCACACTGTAGACACCACGAGATGGCGTGACCGGCCGTGTAGACGGGCGCCGGCGTCCCGTGCAGCACTGCGGGGCACAGCGAGTGTACATTAGTGTGGGATGGTTGGTGCTAGTCTAGATGAGAGAAGATCAGTCTCTCCACAGACTAACGGATACAGACTACGGATACAGACTAACGGATCCGTTAGTCTGTGGTCTCTCTCTCTCTCTCTC
>NW_014614502.1:0-318 GCF_000485595.1 Priapulus caudatus | reverse complement strand
TGCGCACGCTTATGCTGCGAGAGGTAGGTGCGAGTGTGCGCAGAGATGCTGCGAGAGGTAGGTGCGGCGGCGAGAGGTAGGTGCGAGTGTGCGCAGAGATGCGGCGAGAGGTAGGTGCGAGTGTGCGCAGAGATGCTGCGAGAGGTAGGTGCGAGTGTGCGCATAGATGCTGCGAGAGATCTCTCGCAGCATCTCTGCGCACGCTCGCACCTACCTCTCGCAGCATCTCTCGCAGCATCTCTGCGCACACTCGCACCTACCTCTCGCCGCATCTCTCGCAGCATCTCTGCGCACGCTCGCACCTACCTCTCGCCGCAT
>NW_014614501.1:0-318 GCF_000485595.1 Priapulus caudatus | reverse complement strand
CACCTAATAAACCAATACCAACATCTGGAAAGGCAGCGGCGAGAACAGCACTGCCACATCCTCCAAGAACAAGCCAAAATGTTCCAATAAACTCTGCACCCAGTTTTTTTGATAATGTCATAACTTTTCCCCTTTGTTTAAAAAACGAACGTTATTTTTTATGTGTTTTTGTTATCTACGGCAACGCAAAATAATTCTACTAAAATTCTGCGGGTTTATAAACGTACAGATCCAAGACATGTTTCGCCATGAAGGTTTATTCCCTTGAAAAGAATCATAACGCAGAAGCTATACGCTTAAAACCTCACTCTATGGGGC
>NW_014614500.1:0-318 GCF_000485595.1 Priapulus caudatus | reverse complement strand
CTCTCTCTCTCTCTCTCTCTCTCTCTCTCTCTGTCTATCTCGTCACAGCTAACATTCGCGCGCATGTGTTTGTTCATGTGTGTGTGCGTGCGGATGAGGTGTGCATGTATACTCCGGGTCTCAGCTTGTCCATATGTCACAACGTAATAATTACTTAGTGTCTATCACGGTTCATTCCCTGCCTTTCATAACACGTCATTACACACCATTACACGACTGCACATACATAGGAGATAGAGACATGGGACTATAGGCAGTTGTGTAATATAGCGCGGAGGCAGATCTCTCTACACACACGTATATATATATATATATATA
>NW_014614499.1:0-318 GCF_000485595.1 Priapulus caudatus | reverse complement strand
GGCGGTGGGGGGGGCGTGCGTGAGCGTGTGTGTGTACACTATTTTTTCGTTTATATTAGTTAATTATATTATTATTAGTTATTATTCGTTAATATTATTGCCATTACGACATTATTTATAATGAATCATTATCGCGATTAATAATCTCATCTACATATCCTGACGTCATCGCGCACGCACGCACGCACGCACATATATATATATATGTGTGTGCGAGCGTATGTAAGTTCTGAGGTAGAATATATCAAGCGCTAATAATACCTAAAGGGTATTATTAGCTCTTGAATACACCGCCCTCATTTATGCATTCTATTTATT
>NW_014614498.1:0-318 GCF_000485595.1 Priapulus caudatus | reverse complement strand
ATGCACACACGCACGCACCCAGCCACACGCACACACGCACACAGCCCCACAGCCACACGCACATACGCACAAACTCACACATACACACACGCGCGCACACACGCACACAGCCACACGCACACGCACAAACTCACGCATACATACACACACGCGCGCGCACACACGCACACAGCCCCATGCACACGCACAAACCCACACACATACACATACGCGCACGCACGCACGCCCACAACCCCACGCGTACGCACAAACTCACGCACGTGGGACTCTAAGTGAACAAAAAACTTACTTAAAGACTCACTTCATTATTGAGTCGGT
>NW_014614496.1:0-318 GCF_000485595.1 Priapulus caudatus | reverse complement strand
ACTCACGCAGATGAAAACCGCCCCCTGAACACGCTGATAACATCAATGCAGACGCTAGGAGTGAAACAACACTGTGTATTATTCTTTTTTTCATTATGCCTATCACCATGATGCTTAAGTACTCCACGCTATAAAATTAAGCCACTACAATATTCACTAAACGACCTTTCACCACAATCACCTTCCGAACTGATTTACCCGCCAAATTATCGTCAATAAAGCGTTTCACGTTCTCTGTTGCTTGCGCTTGCTGTTTAATAGCATCATCCGTTTCATCGATGGCCACTGTGATTTTACCGCGCAATTTACCATTAACCT
>NW_014614495.1:0-318 GCF_000485595.1 Priapulus caudatus | reverse complement strand
CGTGTTTTTAAATTCTACCGATTACTCACATCTATCTGCCCTTGGTAATAAACTAGATTCTTTGTTATCGGAAGATGCATATATTGAACGCGGTGAAAAACAAGGATTAGTAGAAAGTTTTGATCAAGTAGTAGATTGGTTGTTTAACGAAGCGAAAAAAGGTCAAAATATTCAACGTTATAAAGGTTTGGGTGAAATGAACCCCGACCAATTATGGGATACGACCATGAACCCTGAAACTCGCCGTATGTTACAAGTACGTATCGAGGATGCTGTGTCTGCTGACGAAGTATTTACTACGCTGATGGGCGATCAAGT
>NW_014614494.1:0-318 GCF_000485595.1 Priapulus caudatus | reverse complement strand
TTATGCTATGCAATGATGTGATCATTCAAGCTGGAACCAAAAGATACATTAAGTTTCGTATCTTATTCACTTCCGAGTCTTTAAGCCACTAAGCTAAATTAGAAAAATTCGTGCGTCGTACGCGCTGAGCGGTACGATTAAGCGCGACCTTCCCCCCGACAATAAGATAGGAGCTTTCCATACTTTTTTATGGGGTCGTAATGAAACGACTTTCTTTTTTGCATGGATAATATAGAGACTTCCTAATAGAGGCCATATTCTCTTCCCCCATTTATCCATCCAAGCACAACTAGCAAACAGCTGTTCATTATTGACGGT
>NW_014614493.1:0-318 GCF_000485595.1 Priapulus caudatus | reverse complement strand
TGTCTCGCTCTTGCTCTCTCTCTCTCTCTCCTAACGACCAGGCACCTGGTTGCCGGGCGCTAAAGACGAAGCTGTGCACACCCGGCGACCGGCTGGCTTTGAGATCCGCGAATGCCTCACTAGGCAAGAGCAGACGGGATTTTCGCCCCAAATTGCCTCCATCCTTTCTCTCCTTTCCCTCGCTTCTTTCCTTCCCCTCCCTCCATCCCCTCATTCCCTTTACTTCCCTCCCGCCTTCCTCTTCTCTACTTCCCCTCCCTCCTTCATCTTCTTCCGCGTTCCTCTCCCTCCCTCCTTCCCCCTCTTTTTTTCCTCCTT
>NW_014614492.1:0-318 GCF_000485595.1 Priapulus caudatus | reverse complement strand
GAGAGAGAGAGAGAGAGAGAGACTGAGTAAATATGGCGTGTGTAGGAGGGCTTCACGTCGTTGCCCGGTTAGCGGATGAGGATGCTGAGGATGTTGAGGAAGATGCAGATGCCCGCGACTGCGCTCTCATTTCGAGCGCGTACGTAATTAGTTTCATCATGTTGAAACCCCATGCGCGTGTGAGTGTACGTGTGTGTGTGTGTGCAAGGGTTGCGATCGTTCGCTGTGGCGGCAGCGGGGAGGCGGCGGGCGGACAGACGGACGCTGTAGCAATCTCTTTTTCTTTCTTTGTCTATCTCGTTGTTCCTTTCTCTGTTT
>NW_014614491.1:0-318 GCF_000485595.1 Priapulus caudatus | reverse complement strand
GGTGAGGAACTCTATTCTCTTGGTTGATTTTTCAAGAGAGCAAGTCATTGAAGGTAAGCCAGTATTAGATGCAGTAATATATGCCTGTGAAACACGTACTCGGCCAATAGCGATTACTGCACTGGCACTAATTGGTGGTTCGTTATTTATCTTGTCTGACCCTATATTCCAAGGTATGGCTGTTTCGCTTATTTTTGGTGGCTTGGTAGCAACTCTTCTGACATTATTGGTTATCCCTCTGGGGATGTGTGAGTGCAAGCTCTGCATTGCTTATACACGATCCTGAATCTCCAAACGAGAGTTCTTCTACACCAAGTG
>NW_014614490.1:0-318 GCF_000485595.1 Priapulus caudatus | reverse complement strand
CTTGCTGCCTCAATATCCATCTAAAAATATCAACCTACACCAATAAGCGACCTTTAGAAATCAGCTTAGTTGAATCCTTAAGCGCGCTCCATAATGCTGTATCAACTTCAGAAGAAATTTCAACTTGAGGCGCTGAAACAGTAAGCGAGAGTCTCTCGGCACTACCTTGGCTCGATAAAGTATATCTATGGTCTGGCGTATTTAATGGTTCAGCACATTTTTGAGAAATACGACCTGATGACTCTAAACCCCGCGTCTCATATACCTGTGACGACGACGTTTGTAGTAAGCTTATATAATCATCTAAATAAATATCCA
>NW_014614489.1:0-318 GCF_000485595.1 Priapulus caudatus | reverse complement strand
TGAAGAGCTCATAATAGAGAGATTTCTATTATGAGCTTTTGTTATATATCAAGATCTATATAGCTTTATAGATATGTGGTTATGCTCATGCATAGCTATATACAACCCCATGGTTGCACGTATATGGTTATATATATAGCGCATATAAATATATTATATAAATATAATTATATATATGTATATACAGATCTATATAACTGTATAGATATATGTTTTATATGCGGTTATGTACATGCAAGGCTATATGCAGTCCCCTGAGGGCACGTTATGGTTATAATAGCCAGATCTATATAACTGTATATAATGATATATGGGGTC
>NW_014614488.1:0-318 GCF_000485595.1 Priapulus caudatus | reverse complement strand
GTAAGAACACACACGCCGCCGCGCACGTACTGATTAGCTACCTGTAATAACACACACGCCGCCGCGCACGTACTAATTAGCTACCTGTAAGAACACACACGCCACCGCGCACGTACTGATTAGCTACCTGTAAGAACACACACGCCGCCACGCACGTACTGATTAACTACCTGTAAGAACACACACACCGCCGCGCACGTACTAATTAGCTACCTGTAAGAACGCACGCGCCGCCGCCGCGCACGTACTGATTAGCTACCTGTAAGAACACACACGCCGCCACGCACGTACTGATTAGCTACCTGTAAGAACACACAC
>NW_014614487.1:0-318 GCF_000485595.1 Priapulus caudatus | reverse complement strand
TGTTATATATGCGTCGCTTTATTCTCAACGAAAGCAATAAAGCTAACGAGAAAGCAAAGTTTCTGCACAAAATGAAAACGCGGGACTACGTATTCGACTGCGTTTCCCTGAAAATTATGAACCCTCATTCTTCAACACTTTCTGTGCACTGCATTTCAACGTATAATCAGCGACCTTGTTTACTCTTTAAAAGCGCCCACCTCTTATGAAAGTTTCCCAATTTCCTATCTCAACTCTTCGTGAAACCCCTGCTGACGCTGAAATTATCAGTCATCAGCTAATGCTAAAAGCGGGCATGATTCGGCGTCTCGCTTCAGG
>NW_014614486.1:0-318 GCF_000485595.1 Priapulus caudatus | reverse complement strand
ACACAACACACATCGATTCATATACATACACGCACGCACGCACGCACGCACGCACACACACACGCAGAGCTCTATATGTGGTCTCTCAGTGAGACTGCGCTCGCGGTTAAAGCTTCTGCATCAAATCGCGATGCGATGACGGAGATAACCGCCTCGCAATTAGGATGGAGAGATAGAAGCAAAGAAACAGAGATAATACGGGAGAGAGAGAGAGAGAAGGGTGAGAGAGGGAGGGAGGAGAGTGGGAGGGAAGGGAGGGAGGGAAGGGAGGGCGGGAGGAAAGGGGGCGAGGGGAGGAGGAAGAAAGGAGGAAGGGAA
>NW_014614485.1:0-318 GCF_000485595.1 Priapulus caudatus | reverse complement strand
ACGGAGAGATAGACAGAGAGAGACAGCTATAGATATAGGGGAGAGGACGGAGAGATAGACAGAGAGAGACAGCTATAGATATAGGGGAGAGGACGGAGAGATAGACAGAGAGAGAGACAGCTATAGATATAGGGGAGAGGACGGAGAGATAGACAGAGAGAGAGACAGCTATAGATATAGGGGAGAGGACGGAGAGATAGACATAGGGGAGAGGACGGAGAGATAGACAGAGAGAGAGAGGGAGAAATAGACAGATATAGATATGGATATAGGGGAGAGGACGGAGAGAGAGAGGGAGAAATAGACAGATATAGATAT
>NW_014614484.1:0-318 GCF_000485595.1 Priapulus caudatus | reverse complement strand
AGAGTGATTGTTTTAGAAAAATATACTCCATGGAAAAGAACAGTTCAGGCCTTATCTGAAGAGGCTTTATTTATGGTTTATCCTTCTCAGACTGGTCAATGGAGAATACAGACTGTACCTGTTGAACTAGGTTCATTTGAAGACAGGAAGTCGCTACCCAAACAATGGGCTGGTTTATCTGATGATGCGCTTAAAGAAGTGACTGGTATTGATGATGCGATGTTCTGCCATAATGGTTTATTTATTGCGGGTGCAGAATCATTTGATAGCACCATGAAAATGGCAGCTATGGCACTTAAGGAATCATAAAAGCCACCC
>NW_014614483.1:0-318 GCF_000485595.1 Priapulus caudatus | reverse complement strand
CCGCCTTTGCTGACTTTTGTTTCCATTGAGGTGTCGTCAAATTCAGGTGAATGGTGTCTGACTATTGTGACAACTGTCTCGATAAAATCTTCATGTGATTTCCCCATCACTTTTATCGGAAAATCGCAAGGGTATTCAATTAATGAGGGTTTGTCGGTCATGTGAACTAGGAGGCGTTAATGTGCGTTGTTATGATGATGTGGTGTTGCCGCGCATTACGGTAGCTTTGCAGTGTTGATAAAGCTGATGCAGTTTCTTAAACATGGCGCCAGGTTTGCCATCTCCGACTTGTTTATTGTCTAAGCGAGTAATAGACAT
>NW_014614482.1:0-318 GCF_000485595.1 Priapulus caudatus | reverse complement strand
ACATTTTATAGATAATACACATGGGTACTTCGAGTAAGGCGATCTCCAGCGTAACGGTTCCGGAACAGGAAATGATGGCATCACAACAGGGAATAACGTCGTATATATCATCACGAGTCAGCGAGATATTTAAGCCAGATTGCCGACATTGCTGTTCGATGGCATCGAAATCAAGGGTGTTTGCTACTGGCAGAATAAAACCCAGCCTCGGGTTATGTTGCACCATCGATTGCGCGGTTTCGAGCATCAAAGGCAACAGGTTAAGAATCTCTTTATTCCGGCTGCCGGGAAAGAGACCGACTACTTTTGCGTCGTGGC
>NW_014614481.1:0-318 GCF_000485595.1 Priapulus caudatus | reverse complement strand
ACGACCAGCGACGACGACCACGAGGACGACCAGCGACGACGACGACCACGAGGATGACCAGCGACGACGACGACCACGAGGACGACCAGCGACGACAACCACCACGAGGACGACCAGCGACGACGACCACGAAGACGACCAGCGACGACGACCACGAGGGACCACCACCACAACGACGACCACCACCACCACGACCACCACGACGACAACGACCACCACGACGACGACGACGACGACGACGACAACGACGATGACGACAACCACCACCACGACCACCACGACGACCACCACGACGACGACGACCACCACCACCACGAC
>NW_014614480.1:0-318 GCF_000485595.1 Priapulus caudatus | reverse complement strand
GAGAGAGAGAGAGAGAGAGAGAGAGAGAGATGTAGCCCTCAAAGATGTTGATAGTCACCGTCCGAAACGTCGTGAGAGTCTCAGCTTCGAAGCTCCAAGACGTTTAAAAAATAGAAAAAAGGTTTACGATTTTTCAATTATCTTCAATCTTCCATCTTCAATCTTTGATCTTCAATTAGGGATATTTCCTAAGTGCAACTTTATGCTCTGCAGGGCGTCACGCAGAGTCTCCCTTTCCTCTATAAGTGTTTAACGACAGCTATACTCAGCAGTCTCTAATCAACTTTATATCACATATATATATATATATATATATAT
>NW_014614479.1:0-318 GCF_000485595.1 Priapulus caudatus | reverse complement strand
CAATTACCCAAATTACTCGTCGAATTTAACAGCCGGCTACGCCGAATAGACGACAGTTATATGGTCACCAAACAGTTTGTTAAAGTGAAATACGACGATTTCACCTCCACCACACTAGAGCGCGCTGCCCAGCAAGACAATCCACTAGAAAGTTATCAGCGATCATTGGCCGAAGCATTTCCACGAGGTAATAGGCCAGTGCGATTATTGGGCTTAGGAGTGCGTTTTGTGGATATGAAAGAGAGTGATGATTTTTTACAGTTGGATTTGTTTAAGCGTTTGAATGGTGAGGTTAGGAGTGATTTGGGGTTGGAATCG
>NW_014614477.1:0-318 GCF_000485595.1 Priapulus caudatus | reverse complement strand
TGCACGTGAGTGTATCTGCATGCCGTGCACAGATGCACATGACCGCATGCGTGCATGTGTATGTGCGAGCATACGTGTGTACGTGCGCGCACGTGTGTATGTGCGGGTACGCGTGTATGTGCACGCACGCGTGTACGTGCACGCACGCGTGTACGTGCACGCATGCGTGTACGTGCACGCACGCGTGTATGCGCACGCATGCGTGTATGCGCACGCATGCGTGTATGCGCACGCATGCGTGTATGCGCACGCATGCGTGTACGTGCACGCATGCGTGTACGTGCACGCACGCGTGTACGTGCACACACGCGTGTACGT
>NW_014614476.1:0-318 GCF_000485595.1 Priapulus caudatus | reverse complement strand
GTCTGCTTGTTATATTCTTTATTCTGCATACTATCGGTCTTATTATCCGTTGGTATATCTCAGGTCACGCACCATGGTCAAACGGATACGAGTCTATGATCTATATCGCTTGGGCAACCGTGCTTGCAGGATTTATCTTCTCACGCAACTCTGTTATCACCTTGGCAGCTACGGGTATCTTAGCCGGAATCATTCTATTTGTTGCTCACCTTAACTGGCTTGACCCTCAAGTGACCAACCTTGTGCCTGTACTGAAGTCATACTGGCTTTCTATACATGTATCAATGATTACGGCTTCTTATGGTTTCTTAGCTCTGG
>NW_014614475.1:0-318 GCF_000485595.1 Priapulus caudatus | reverse complement strand
TTCTCTCTCTCCCCTCCTCTCTCTCTCTCTCTCTCTCCTCGGTCTCTATCCGGCTCTCTCTCCCTACTATTTCCTTCTCTCCTCTCTCTGTTCTATGTCTCTCTGTGTGACACTCTTTCCGCTTACTCTCTCTTTCTCCCCCTCTACGCTCTCTCGGTTCTATGTGTGTCTTTCTGTAGCTCTCTTTCTCTCGCAGTTTGAATTTTCTCTCTCTTCTCTATAACCATTTCTCTCCCTCTCCCTTCAGCCCCTCTGTCTGGCTGTGTCTGTCTGTCTGTCTGTCTGTCTGTCTGTCTGTCTGTCTTTCTCTCTCTTTCT
>NW_014614474.1:0-318 GCF_000485595.1 Priapulus caudatus | reverse complement strand
ATCCGCGGGCTATAGTACTAGAGCTAACGTTACAGTAGCTCCAAGAAACGGTATTGCTAGGGTTAGAATACCGTTTGACATTTGACGTAGTAGCTGTTAGTCACATAGCCTGGTCGGGTTAACGTTACAGTAGAGATCAGTGGTCTGCAGTCGTCAGCAAAGCGATCGGACCCACAGAGACCTAAGGCGAAAAAAAGAAGTGTTATATATATAAATAGGTCGGGCCTTTATATATATATATATATATACTAACCTATTATACTAACCCTATTATATATATATATTATATATTATTATATATATATATATATATACTAG
>NW_014614473.1:0-318 GCF_000485595.1 Priapulus caudatus | reverse complement strand
TAGATAACTTCATCCATTTTCGAACCAGTATCAATCAACGCCGTTGCCAAAATGGTTAAACTGCCGCCTTCTTCGATATTACGTGCTGCACCAAAGAAGCGTTTCGGACGATGTAAAGCATTAGCATCTACGCCACCTGTTAATACCTTCCCCGATGAAGGTACAACGGTGTTATAAGCACGAGCTAAGCGAGTAATAGAGTCCAGTAAGATGATAACGTCTTTTTTATGCTCAACGAGGCGTTTCGCTTTTTCAAGAACCATTTCTGCTACTTGTACGTGGCGCGTGGCAGGCTCATCAAAGGTTGAAGAAACGACT
>NW_014614472.1:0-318 GCF_000485595.1 Priapulus caudatus | reverse complement strand
AGTAGTCACAGTAGTTACAGTAGTTACAGTAGTTACAGTAGTTACAGTAGTTACAGTAGTTACAGTAGTTACAGTAGTCACAGTAGTCACAGCAGTTACAGTAGTTACAGCAGTTACAGCAGTTACAGTAGTCACAGTAGTCACAGTAGTTACAGCAGTTACAGTAGTCACAGTAGTTACAGCAGTTACAGTAGTTACAGTAGTTACAGAAGTTACAGTAGTTACAGTAGTTACAGTAGTTACAGTAGTTACAGTAGTTACAGTAGTTACAGCAGTTACAGTAGTTACAGTAGTTACAGTAGTTACAGCAGTTACAGC
>NW_014614471.1:0-318 GCF_000485595.1 Priapulus caudatus | reverse complement strand
GATAGATAGATAGATAGATAGATAGATAGATAGATAGATAGATAGATAGATAGATAGATAGATAGATAGATAGATAGATAGATAGATAGATAGATAGATAGATAGATAGATAGATTGATGGATGGCTAGAAAGATAGATAGATAGATAGATAGATAGATAGATAGATAGATAGATGGATAGATAGATAGATAGATAGATAGATAGATAGGTAGATAGATAGATAGATAGATAGATAGAGAGAGGGAGAAAGAGAGAAATAAGCGAGATAGAGAGCGAGATAGAGAGTGCGTGTGCGTGCGCCTGTGTGCGTGGGCGGG
>NW_014614470.1:0-318 GCF_000485595.1 Priapulus caudatus | reverse complement strand
GGGAGGAGGTGGATGGAGGAGAGGGAGGAGGGGGAGAGGACGAGGAGGAGGGGGAGGAGGTAGATGGAGGAGGGGGAGAGGACGAGGAGGAAGGGGAGGAGGTGGATGGAGGAGAGGGAGGAGGGGGAGAGGACGAGGAGGAAGGGGAGGAGTGGGAGTGGAGGAAACGACGCATGGGGAGAGGACGAAGAGGAGGGGGAGAAGGGGAGGAAGGGAATAGAGGAAAGGGGAGGATGGGGTGTGATGGAGGGAACGTGTAGCTGATGGAGGAGGAGCTAGGGGATGGGGTGGAGAGAGAAGGAGGGGAAGGTGAGGGGA
>NW_014614469.1:0-318 GCF_000485595.1 Priapulus caudatus | reverse complement strand
ACACACCCACCACACACACACATACAGACGCGCGCACGCATACACACACACACACACACACACACGCACACACACACATACATGCACACACGCACCCACAGACGTATGCACACATATACACACACACAGCTCACGCACGCATGCACCAACACACCCACAAATGCAGACGCGCGCACGCATACACACACACGCACACACACACACACACACGCACACACACACACACGCACGCACGCACGCACGCACACCCGTGTACGTACACACGCACGCATGCACGTGTACGTGAACACGCACGCACGCACGTGTACGTGCACACAC
>NW_014614468.1:0-318 GCF_000485595.1 Priapulus caudatus | reverse complement strand
ACACACACACACACACACACACACGTGCACGCGCACACACGCACACACATACACGCGCACACACACACACGCACGCACACACATACACGCGCACACACACGCACGCACGCACGCACGCACGCACGCACGCACGCACGCACGCACACACACACACACACACACACATGCCTCTCTATACATACGGGTAAGGAGAGGGCGGTGGCACAGGCGGCGTCACAACGCTACCGTTGTTACGGATATCTTCTGCATACCTGGTATTTAGGGGATCAAAGAGATATGCCGACGCGCTTGGAGTATTTAAATTGTATTGTCTGTATT
>NW_014614467.1:0-318 GCF_000485595.1 Priapulus caudatus | reverse complement strand
AGAGAGAGAGAGAGAGAGAATTATCGTCTGCGCCTTCGTTAAGATGCTGCGCGTGCCCGAGGGGGGACTTCCATAATGATGAGGATTCTGCGGCTTATCGCGAAGCCAACTATCCATCAGCGGCACGCGCGCCACCGCCACCGCTACCGCCGCCGCCACCGCCACCACCGCCGCCACCACCGCCACCACCGCCGCCACCGCCGCCACCGCCGCCTCCTTCGCCACCGCCGCCACCGCCGCCACCGCTGCCACCGCCGCCTTTGTTTCAGATCAATACGCGAAAGGGCGGAGTTTTTCTACAGCAGCGTAACAGAACGT
>NW_014614465.1:0-318 GCF_000485595.1 Priapulus caudatus | reverse complement strand
CTCTCTCTCTCTCTCTCTCTCTCTCTCTCTCTCTCCTCCTCTCTCTCTCTCTCTCTCTCTCTCTCTCTCACTCGCTCTCTTTCTCTACCTCTCGCTCTCTTACTCTCTCTGTCTATCTATCTATCGCTATCCATCTCTCTCGCCCTCTTTCCCTCTATTGTTTTCACACACGCCTATATGATGACACGTGATCATTGCTTGTCTCGTGACCTATCTGACCAATGGCCGCTGTTAGTGCGACACGTGATCATTACGTGCTTCGTGACCTCCGCGTTCACTCGCCCGACGTTGTCACCGCCATTGATGTTTACTATATAC
>NW_014614464.1:0-318 GCF_000485595.1 Priapulus caudatus | reverse complement strand
TGCGGTGTGGGGGTTTTTTGCCGCGTATGTTGCGTTGTTTGTTTTGATGATGCTTATTTTAATGTTTAATGGTTTGGATCAGATTACAGCGTTTTCCGCTGTTGCAGCGACGATAAATAATTTAGGGCCGGGTTTGGGCGAGGTGAGTGCAAATTACGCAGGGCTTTCTGATTTTAATAAACTACTGCTATGTTTTTCGATGTTATTAGGCCGGCTTGAAATATTTACTTTACTGGTTTTACTAATGCCGGCATTTTGGCGTAAGTAATACGTGTTTTTAGTATGAGTGCGAAAAATTCTAATACAAATAGATATGGC
>NW_014614463.1:0-318 GCF_000485595.1 Priapulus caudatus | reverse complement strand
CTCTCTCTCTCTCTCTCTCTCTCTCTCTCTCTCTCTCTCTCTCTCCCAGCTGTGCGGCGGAGAGGGCAGGAGAAGGACGCTGTTTGCTCTACACATTACCGACCGCTTTGTTTGCTGCCACTAGAGCTAGCGCTCAATGCCGAAATGAAGCCCGACATACTAAACACACAACGCCGTGCGCACGCGCGCGCGAGAGGGCGCGGCTAAATAATTCACAGCCGAATAAAAAAAATCGTCGACGCCAGCGCGCTCACCGCCTCCCCCTTCCTGACGATCATAACGCTCCCCCTGCCTATCATAACGCTCCCCCTTCCTGCC
>NW_014614462.1:0-318 GCF_000485595.1 Priapulus caudatus | reverse complement strand
ACGCGCGCTGCGGCAAATTGCTCGTCGCCACGGCGGCGAACCAGATTCCGCAACTCGAGGCGATTCGCGCGCGCGGCAAGGAAAACGGCGTGTTCGACCTCACGCGTATCAGCGGCAGCGAGGCGCTCGCGCTCGAACCGGCGCTCGAATGCGTCGCGGCCGTGTACTCGCCGCAAACCGGCATCGTCGACAGCCATCAGCTCATGCTCGCGCTGCAAGGCGACGCCGAGCGCGACGGCGCCGTGATCGCGCTGAAGTCGCCGGTCGAGTCGATCGATGCGCTGGGCAGCGGCTTCACGGTGCGAACGGGCGGCGATG
>NW_014614461.1:0-318 GCF_000485595.1 Priapulus caudatus | reverse complement strand
GCTGATAAACCCTGATGCTTTTTGATGGCAGCGCGAAGATCATCTGACGTCAGCTTATGATCCTTAACAGTCGCAATATATTGTTCTTCGTCAGCAGAATAATTCTTTGAGGTAAATATCTGCGCACCGACTAATGGTGCAGAATCAGCGCCTTCTGCTTCATTGGAAGACAAATAATTAATAGTAAAACCATTTGCTTTAGCGGATAAGGGAAGAATAATAACGGCCGCATCAGAAATATCCACTTTACTGTTACGATAAAGGTAATCATTACAACAATTGCTTTCTATTAACTCTTTCACAAGAGCCGGCTTTAAC
>NW_014614460.1:0-318 GCF_000485595.1 Priapulus caudatus | reverse complement strand
CGTGCGTGCGTGTGTGTGTGTGTGTGCGTGTGTGTGTATGTGCGTGTGTATGTATCTATAGCGACTGTTAGCGGAGAGGGGATCGGAGCGGTTTATGCGGTTTATTATTATATGCAGTTTACACATGCAACGCCCAACGTACGTGCTTTGCCACAACTTTCTCTCGGTCATTGTCTCTCTGTCTGGCTGTCTGTTTCACTTTTCTCCCTGCTGTGTCGCCATTGTAGTGATATATATAATAGAGTACTCTATTATGCGTTCATATTATTTTGAGTTTTTACTGACTCTGTCTCAAGTGCCTATGATGGCGACTGTTAG
>NW_014614459.1:0-318 GCF_000485595.1 Priapulus caudatus | reverse complement strand
GTGCGTTTGATAAAAGCACTACGTTCTGATTCAGCAGCATTAGCAACAATTTGGCCACTGCCTGCATCCATATAACTCATGTTTGTTCTCCCAAAAAGTATGTTTGATAGGGTAGTGTAAGCCGCTAATAGTTAGCGTAACCCCATGATGTCTATCTCATGTAGAGTTTAGCACAAATCTTAGCGGGGATGATTAAATCCATTATGCGGTAATGGAAATTTGGGCTTGGGGTGGTTAGCGCGCATATACATCATAGTCCCTTATAACTTGAAGGGATTGCGTATCGTCAGTGAACCTATCACCAAACCATCCTGCATG
>NW_014614458.1:0-318 GCF_000485595.1 Priapulus caudatus | reverse complement strand
CTCCTCCCTCCTCTCTCTCTCTTTCTCTCTCTCTCTCTCTCACTCACTCACTCTCGCTTACCGCAGGAGGACAAGACGCGGGTGGAGATATTCCGTGACTACGCGCGCCGGCAGCACGAGTCCGTGTGGGGACCGTTCCTGAGCATGCTCAGTCGCTCCGACGGATTCATCGTCAACCAGGTACGGTGGCGGCTGTGTTGATGAAGAAGAGGAAGAAGAAGAAGTAATACTAGTAGTGGTGGTGGCGGTGGTTGTGGTGGTTGTGGCGGCTGGAAGTGATGAAGAAGAAGAAGAAGTAATACTAGTAGTGGAGGTGGC
>NW_014614457.1:0-318 GCF_000485595.1 Priapulus caudatus | reverse complement strand
ATCATGGATGGATATGTGATCTCTTCTGACTGGACATTGGAGACGGGAAACACAGTTGCAATCCAGCACGCAAATAATATTGTATCATTTTATAAGCATAATTCTTCCATTTTTAAAAAAAGCTGGTAGTTTTGTGCAAGCTGGAGAAGCCATAGCAATAATTGGTAATTCTGGCACTTTATCGGACGGACCTCATTTGCACTTTGAGCTTTGGTACAGTGGGCATCCGGTAAATCCTATGGAATTTATAAACTTTTGAATTAATGAGTGAT
Organism: Priapulus caudatus; assembly: GCF_000485595.1. Taxonomy (NCBI): domain Eukaryota; kingdom Metazoa; phylum Priapulida; class Priapulimorpha; order Priapulimorphida; family Priapulidae; genus Priapulus; species Priapulus caudatus. The sequence continues at coordinate 46 of NW_014614457.1, read as the reverse complement.
CACAAATTGAAGCCCCTTGCAGGGGAAGATGGAAAGTTACTTTCTC
>NW_014614456.1:0-318 GCF_000485595.1 Priapulus caudatus | reverse complement strand
ATATATATGTTCTATAACTAGTTAAATTAAATGGATAAGAGGGTAAGGGCTTGTCTCTTCTTAATCGAAAGAAACCAGTAATACTAGGTCTTGATATCAGTTCCACATCAGTCAAATTGATTGAGCTGGTAGAAGATGGCGGTAAATCAAAGTACCGTGTTGAAAGCATGGCAGTGGAACCACTGCCAGACGGTGCCGTCGTTGAGAAAAACATTCAAGACGAAGATGCCGTCGGCCAAACCATCGCAAGAGCTGTAAAAAAATCTGGCACAAAAATCAAGAATGCAGCGGTTGCCGTAGCAGGCTCTGCTGTCATCA
>NW_014614455.1:0-318 GCF_000485595.1 Priapulus caudatus | reverse complement strand
AAAACTCACCGGTCGTGAGCCTGAACAAGTTGCGCTAGTAGAGCAATACGCAAAAGAAACCGGGCTATGGGCAGATGATCTTGCAGACGTAGAATACCCGCGTGTTTTGAGCTTTGATCTATCCAGCGTTGAACGCAACCTTGCGGGTCCTTCTAACCCACATCGTCGCTTAGCGACCGCGGATTTAGCAGAGCATGGAATCGCTGGCGAGTGGCAAGAAAAAGAAGGCGAAATGCCCGATGGCGCCGTCATTATCGCCGCCATCACCTCGTGTACCAACACCTCAAACCCCCGCAATGTAATTGCTGCGGCATTGCT
>NW_014614454.1:0-318 GCF_000485595.1 Priapulus caudatus | reverse complement strand
TATATACATATATGAAGAGCTGATTTCCAAACGGTTTTAAATCCACTTTTGGTCAAAAATAAGTTAATACTATGGAATTACAGTATAGACATATCTCTCCCTCTCCCCCTCTCTCTCCTCCCACTCCCTTTCCCCCTCTCCCTCTCCTTCTACCTCTGCCTCTCTCCCCTCTCCCTCTCCCTCTCCCTCTCATCCCTCTCCCTCTCTTCCTCTCTCTCTCCCTCTCTTCCGCTCTCTGTACAGTAACTTTGTTGGCAGTATCGTTTACACTGGGACGGGTTAAGCCCGTAGCTGTAGCGGCTAGCGCGTTATACAACT
>NW_014614453.1:0-318 GCF_000485595.1 Priapulus caudatus | reverse complement strand
GTATATCCATGGTTTCTCCTATCTCTTTTATGAGCTGCTATTCGATGTCCCTGGCAATAAACCTCTACCCACTCAGAGGTATAAATAACCTCTGTTTGTTTCCCTACGTACTGATATGGCACACTATACTGGTGCTTATCTTCACCTAGAATTATGTGACAGTTTCGCTGAACTTTCGCCTTGGTACTTCGTTTGGGCTCAAACATTGTTGCGGGAAGCTCACTCAGTTCGGGCTTCTCATTTTTAATAAACAGATCAGCTCTGCTATATTCTTTGCCTTGGTAATTCTTTTTATTTAGAATTTCTAATTTGACTAGG
>NW_014614452.1:0-318 GCF_000485595.1 Priapulus caudatus | reverse complement strand
AGGGGAGCGCGAGCGCGCGCGTGCGTACGTGTGAGATAAAGCGAGAGAGAGTGAGATAGCGACTGATGAGGAGACAGAGAGTGAGTGAGAGTATAGAGAGATAGATTGAGGCGAAGAGCGAAAGGGAGAGGAGGGCGAAAGCAAACTAGCGAGACAGAGATGGAGAGAGGGGGGGCAGAAAGAAATGGAGCTAGCGTGACAGAGACAACGTGAGAGGGGGAGTGCGCGAGAGACAAAAATGGGGACAGAGAAAGCGAGAGAGAGGAGGAGAGAGAGCCAGAGAGAGAGAGAGTGAGAGAGAGAGAGAGAGAGAGAGAG
>NW_014614451.1:0-318 GCF_000485595.1 Priapulus caudatus | reverse complement strand
AATGTAGGTAATACACTCATTTACATCCACTGTTACAACAGTGTCAGTAATAGAATATAGCGTAACCTCGGCGCGTTCTTTTTCGATACTTAAAGCAATTTCAGATGCAGAGGCTCTTTCTAAAGCAACCATCAAATCATTTTTATGGGACAAAATGGCATCAATTGCATTGTTAATAAATTTTCCTAGATAACCAAATTCATCATGTCGCTTATCATCAAAGCGGACATCTTCTTTCCCTTGTGAAAACTTCTCGGCAGTAGTAACCATTTTATGAAATGGAGTTGATAACATTTTTGCAGAACTTGTTGCAAGAAC
>NW_014614450.1:0-318 GCF_000485595.1 Priapulus caudatus | reverse complement strand
TCTCCCCGCGCCACCTCACCCACTATGCCTATTTGAATTCATGAGAACAAGTTCTCATGAATTTTGTCCCATGCAGAAGCCTTCCCATGCCCCTCCCTTGTGTGCCATTTGAGTGGATAAAGATTGATTAGTTGGCCATTCAAATTCAAATGATGTTTGAATTTGAATAAGCAACTAATCCCATGCACCACCTTATCCACTTGTGCGCCACTTGCTCTACACGAGAAAAAGTTTCTTGTGTCAACACTCCATGCGCAAAGAAGCCCACGCCCCTCTCTTCTCATGCCTTGAGTGGATAAAGATTGGTTGGTTGGTGTT
>NW_014614449.1:0-318 GCF_000485595.1 Priapulus caudatus | reverse complement strand
AGAGAGAGAGAGAGAGAGAGAGAGAGAGAGAGAGAGAGGAGAGAGAGAGAGAGAGAGAGAGAGAGAGAGAGAGCCTAATGCGGATAGTTAGTGAATATAGGTTCTAGAGCTTCACTCACCGGTCTCACTCACTCGCCTAGACAATAAAATCGATGCGAACCCCGAACAAGGCAACCCGAGACTCCCGCTTCTCGGTTTTTTTTCAAGACGACAATTCTCGGAAATGCTTTCTTGTGTTCTTACACGCGCACGCTGTGACATTTCCTTTCCCCTCGGAGGCTAGGCATGTTAGCCCGATCCCCTTCCTCACCTTCCTCC
>NW_014614448.1:0-318 GCF_000485595.1 Priapulus caudatus | reverse complement strand
AGGCGCAGGTGAAGTAATGAGAGAAGGAGGCGGTGGGGGAGGAAAGGTTAATAAAGGACATGGTGTGGCGGAAGGGCAGGTGAAGCTGTAGGAGAAGAAAGAGACGGATGCGGAGAGGAAGCGAAAACCAGGCAATGCAGAGCAGCAGGTGCATTAGCAGTGAGCAGTAGCAGGAGCATGCGGCGAAGAATGAAAGAGGAGGAAGAGGGGAGAAAGAAGAAGAAAGGGCACGGCAAGCAAGAGGGGTAGGGTAAGAGAGGGGTGAAGGAAAAAGAAGAAGAAAGGGCACGGCAAGCAAGAGGGGTTTAGGGTAAGAGA
>NW_014614447.1:0-318 GCF_000485595.1 Priapulus caudatus | reverse complement strand
TTAATCGCTAACTCTTGATATGAGTAACCACCACTAGAATAAGCTTTAACGATAGCATCATCTCGGTTCGTTACTTTCGCTTGATAAAAACTCAAAGATTCAGGCTTCGCTCGCTTTTGCGTTTTGGGTATCTGACTATCTTCATGCTGGACTTCCAGGTGTTTTTGCACTCTTTCAATAAACGAGGCATCTCCCAGGTAAATTTGATTGTTGAGTTGGCCCCATATAGTCCCATTTCCCATACCACCTGTAACAAATTCTTCGTATTTTCTGATGGCTGTTTTACGTTGTTTACTGAACTGTGACAGCAAGTAATTG
>NW_014614446.1:0-318 GCF_000485595.1 Priapulus caudatus | reverse complement strand
TATTATTGTTGTACCGGCATCATCCCCGGCTTTTCGCAGTCGGGCGGGCTAGGCCTAACGCTGGCGCAGTGGATTATCGAGGGCGAACCAGAAATGGATATGTTCCCCTGGGATCTGGCGCGCTTTGGTGACTGGGCGGATAAAAGCTTTACCAAAGCGCGAGCGCACAATCAGTATTCGCATCGATTCAAGATTCATTTTCCTTACGAAGAACGCGAAGCGGGTCGCCCTGTGAAGACACGCCCGGTTTATGAGCGGCAGAAAAATATGGGTGCGGTATTTGGTTTGAGTTACGGCTACGAACATCCGCTCTGGTAT
>NW_014614445.1:0-318 GCF_000485595.1 Priapulus caudatus | reverse complement strand
TGCCTCCGCAGAGAAGCTGACCCGCTGTGATCGTCGTTACTGCGGGCGGGGGTAACCACGGCAATGGTCAGGTCAGCGCCGTAGACGCAGATGCGAGCGAACGCGCACACAGGCACGCATACATGTACAGACACGCCCGCACGCACGCACGCACGCACGCACGCACGCACGCACGCACGCACGCACGCACACACACACACACACACATACACATGCACACTCATACACACACACACCGCACGCACACACTCATATGCTTGTCGAAACACATTATTTACATCACATCAAGAGAGCACAAACCACGCTAGACACGACCCC
>NW_014614444.1:0-318 GCF_000485595.1 Priapulus caudatus | reverse complement strand
GATTCCGGCATTCAATAATGCGCTATGGGCGACCTGATCGTCCACACCATTTTTTAGCCAGGCTATAATGTGCATTCCGGCATCGGTTGGCTGTGGATCAAGACTCTCTTTACAGTCATTTGTCAGGCATTCAAACAATACGTCCCGCCGTTCCCGATAAACACGGCGCATTTTCCTGATGTGTTCAACAAATCGGCCATCGTCCATGAAACGGGACAACGCCTGTTCGACAACCGCAGATGAGCCATGCCCTAGCAGGTTTCCTGCCTTGGCAAAAGCATCGACGAGTCCGGGCGGTACGACAATGTAACCCGTGCG
>NW_014614443.1:0-318 GCF_000485595.1 Priapulus caudatus | reverse complement strand
GACCGACCGACCGACCGACCGACGACCACGACACACACACACACACACACACACACACACACACACACACACACACACACACACACACACACACACACACACACACACACACACACACACACACACACACACACACACACGAACACACACGAACACGCACACGCACACATACACACGCACGCAGCGAGGGTCCGGACTGATGCAGAATGGGTCCGTGCTGATACAGCATGGGTCCGAACTGATGCAGAATGAGTCCGGACTGGTAAATAATGAGACAGGTGTAGCGCGAAATTTCTGACTTGCGAAATATCTGAGATA
>NW_014614442.1:0-318 GCF_000485595.1 Priapulus caudatus | reverse complement strand
CTCTAGTTGATTGCAAAATTGCAATATTTTCTGCAACAATTGTCAATTTGTGGTGTTGGATTTTAAATATTAATATGGTACGTGGACCGTGGTACTTTTCTGTGGAATTACTCCCGCGTTGGTCGACAAAAAGCTTTAGACTGGTCCGCGCTCGACAGTTCCACGCGCGTGTGAGCGTAACGCGAGTGGAACTGTCGAGCGCGGACCAGTGTAGGACACTTTGCCCGAATGCTGCTGTTCTAGTACTGTGTGTGACTAGTCACATTATGAAACAATAATTCATAGATTCCATAAGGTTTACAAATGGAACAAATGTTT
>NW_014614441.1:0-318 GCF_000485595.1 Priapulus caudatus | reverse complement strand
ATATGCGTTTTATCTACAACGAATTGTTTGATGCCTCAAGCATAGAACAGTTGTCAGGCTTTGAAGAAGCCACGCCGGATGTGATTGATGCGATCCTTGAAGAAGCGGGAAAATTCTGCGCAGAAAGATTGATGCCGCTGAATCGTAGCGGAGACGAAGAAGCCTGTAGCTTTAGCAAAGGCAAGGTTACAACTCCCAAAAACTGGCCACAAGCCTATAAGGATTTTTGCGAAATGGGTTTGAACAGTTTAACCGCTCCTACTCAATACCACGGTCAAGGTTTACCTAAAACGCTCGGTTTAATGATCGATGAAATCA
>NW_014614440.1:0-318 GCF_000485595.1 Priapulus caudatus | reverse complement strand
TAGATACCCCATGCTTCGTGAATACCTCTTCTCTTGAATATTTTCTAACATTGTAACCTGAATCTGGAATACAGCGTCGTTGTCGCCAAGATATACGTATAACACCAGCTATACGTTTTTGCAAATATAACCGGAATATATATATACATAGGTTGTTATCGGTTACTAAACGCATTCGGTTTCTTCCGTACGCACGCACAGACGTGCACGCAGAAATGCACACTCATACACGTACACGCGTACGCATATAAGCGCACACGTACGCACGCGATAACGCATGCGCGCTCACATGCACGCATGATATAAGACATATAATAT
>NW_014614439.1:0-318 GCF_000485595.1 Priapulus caudatus | reverse complement strand
TACATTTCGTGTTTACATTGTTTTTTAGACGTTTCATGTGCCTGTGGGAATAACGGCCCGAAAGTGGTAGCATGACGGCAGGAAAGGGTGTATGCTATAGAGCAGGCGAGGGATCGTTGGAATAGACTTCGGGAAGGAAGTACGGCATGGGTCAGAGAGGGAGTGATGGTGGCGTGATGACAAATACTATGGGAATAGTATCGTAGAGGCAGGGGAGGTTGGCATTGGAGGGATGAACTGCGCAAAAGTAAAGTGACAGTGATGACAAATGCCATGGGAATAGTAGCGTAGAGGCAGGGGAGGTTGGCATGGAGGGAT
>NW_014614438.1:0-318 GCF_000485595.1 Priapulus caudatus | reverse complement strand
CTCTCTCTCTCTCTCTCTCTCTCTCTCCCTCCCTTAATCCTCCCTCCCTCCCTCCCCCTCTCTCTCTGCCGGTTTAGTACAGTAAATACAGCTGCGGCATGTCGTGCGATCGGCCTTAGCTTGCGATGTTAGTTTTTCTTACGTTGCTGTAGGGCTGATGCTTGATTTTTACGACGATCACAATTAATTGCGGCAGTTCTGACGACGGCGGCGCCTCGGGCTAGCACCAAGTGTTATCGTTGGTGTGTGCGTGTGTGCGTGCGTGCGTGCGTGCGTGAGCGTGTGTGTGTATGTGTGTGCGCACGCGTGCGTGCGTGC
>NW_014614437.1:0-318 GCF_000485595.1 Priapulus caudatus | reverse complement strand
TCTCTCTCTCTCTCTCTCCCTTTCTCTCTCTCTCTCTCTTCTCCTCTCTCTCTCTCTTCTCTCTATCCTTGTCTGTCTCACGTTTCTGTACATTTACCTCTTACTTTCTTTTTTTCTTTCTTTTTTACATTTTCTGCTACTTTCTCTCTCACTCTCTTTCTCTCTCTCTCGAGGCTCAAGCATATAACGAACGTAAACATATAATCATCAAGATGAAAAAAATACATGTAGCATGCTTAACGCTTTAACGTTTATGATTGACGTGAGTGCGATGAAAGCTCTGCGCTGCGGCTGCGCATGTCGACGTATAGATGAATG
>NW_014614436.1:0-318 GCF_000485595.1 Priapulus caudatus | reverse complement strand
CCTCCTCTCTCTCTCTCTCTCTCTCTATAGCGGCCTCTAACATTTGCATCAGGCGGGTCGTCCGGCGTCTTTCCTCGCATCTCCACGCTCTCTCTCTTCTTCTTCTTCTTCTTCTTCTCGCCCTCTGCTCTGCCCATACCCTTCCATCAATTCACTCCTTTCTGGACTCACCCCTCTTGGCTGGCTCAAGTCTCCTTGATTCCTCGGCCTGTCCCCTAGGAACTCCTCAGCCTGCCCCGAATCCGTCGTGCTCTCCCCTACCTCCTGTATGTGCGCCCGCGGTTCCTCTATCTCACTGGCAAGCTCACCCTCGCCTTT
>NW_014614435.1:0-318 GCF_000485595.1 Priapulus caudatus | reverse complement strand
CACGATGCACTATGCACTATGCAGTATGCACTATGCACCATGCACTAGTGCATAGTGCATGGTGCATAAGTGCATAGTGCAGTGCACTGTGCACTATGCGCTATGCACTATGCACTATGCACTATACACTATGCACTATGCAGTATGCACTATGCACTATGCACAGTGCATACACTGTAGTGCATAGTGCAAAGTGCATAGTGCATAATGCATTATGCACTATGCACTATGCACTAAGCACTATGCTCTATGCACTATGCACTATGCACCATGCACCATGCACTATGCACTATGCACCATGCACCATGCACTATGCAC
>NW_014614434.1:0-318 GCF_000485595.1 Priapulus caudatus | reverse complement strand
TCTCTCTCTCTCTCTCTCTCTCTCTCTCTCTCTCTCTCTCTCTCTCTCTCTCTCTCTCTCGCGCGCGCTCTCTCTCTCTCGCTCGCTCGCTCGGTCTCCCTATTTCGCTCTCTCTCGCTCTCTCTCTCTCTCTCGATCTGTTTTTCTCTGTGTGTATGTCTATGTTGTGTTTCTCTCGCTGGCCTCCCTCGCTTTCTTGCGCCCTCTTGCTCCCTCGCTTTCTTGCGCCTTCTTGCTCTCTCGCTGTCTCGTGCGCGCTCTCTCTCTCTTTTTGTGTCTCGCTCTCGCTCTGTTTCTCTCTCTTTCTCTCTCTCTCTC
>NW_014614433.1:0-318 GCF_000485595.1 Priapulus caudatus | reverse complement strand
TCCCTGGGTAATTGAGTTTTGGCCTCTACAACTCCTTCATCATCGATTAGGCGGCTAAGTTTGAAGTTACTTGACTTTATTCTTATATCTGATTGATTATTAATATATTCACTTGCATATAAACCAGCCATATCAAGTTTATAATGCTGTGTGTCGATATACTGTAGCTGCTGTGTAGAATGAAATGAAGGGTGAGAGAGAAAGCTGCTATGTTGTGAAGCGGTGGGTTTTTTTATTTCGCAATGGTACTTCTGGTTGAGCAATATCAGCTGTACAGAGCCAATTTGAGAAAATGTCAAACGTGTCCCCGATAGATGC
>NW_014614432.1:0-318 GCF_000485595.1 Priapulus caudatus | reverse complement strand
CGTATAGCTTAAATAAGGCAAGTATCGATGCCCAATAAAGATTCGTCATGCACATCCATTGAATCGACAAGACCAAGCAAGCTACATAAATACTTGAGGCTTAGAATAATTATTGGATTAATCATAACGAGTTTACTCATTGACGGCGCCACTATATTTTTGCTTTACGCTTCCCAAACGAAACAATTAGAAACAGAATTATCGTTCGAAATAGAACTGCAAACGATCGCACTAGAATCTGAGTTTTCTAGACTACAAAACCTCACCACTCAGATTACTAGCCGTAGTCGCATTCGACAGGAACTGGAGAAATACCTG
>NW_014614431.1:0-318 GCF_000485595.1 Priapulus caudatus | reverse complement strand
CAAAGCTCCGTGTTTCCGGTAAGGGTGGTCCAGCGCCAGCCGCTGGCCGGGGCGGTGACCTCTACCTCCAGATTCGGATAGAAGCAGATGCCATTTTCCGCCGCGAAGAGAGCAATCTGCTGGTCGACATCCGACTCCCCTATACCCAGCTTTGCCTCGGTACCAGTGCTGAAGTCCCCACTCTCCAAGGAGAAAAACGGATTAAGGTCCCTGCGGGAATACAGCCCGGCGGGAAGATTCGCCTGCGGGGATTTGGCGTACCTGCATCCGCCGGAAGGCCAGCAGGTGATCTCTACGCCATCATCAACGTCGAGGTGC
>NW_014614430.1:0-318 GCF_000485595.1 Priapulus caudatus | reverse complement strand
GTGTGTGTGTGTGTGTGTGTGTGTGTGTGTGTGTGTGTGTGTGTGTGTGTGCGTGTGTGTGTGTGTGCGTGTGTGCGCGTGCACGTGTGTGCGTGCGTGCGCGTGCGTGTGTCCGCGTGCGTGTGTGCGTGCGCGTGTGCGTGCGCGTGCGTCCGTGCGTGCGTTTGTGTGTGTGTGTGTGTGTGTGCATGTGCGCGCATGCGTGCGTGTATTCGTGTTTATTTACTGAGTTGCCTTATCAGTTATCAGTTCATCGAAACCATGACATTATTCAGTGAAGTTTGAAGGTCAAGCGACGAAATTTCACGTGCGAGTGAA
>NW_014614429.1:0-318 GCF_000485595.1 Priapulus caudatus | reverse complement strand
ACTACAGTGTATGCACTATGCACTATGCACTATGCACTATGCACCATGCACCATGCACTATGCACCATGCACTATGCAATATGCACTATGCACATGCACTATGCACTATGCAACGCTATGCACTATGCACTATGCACTATGCACTACAGTGAATGCATCATGCACCATGCACTATGCACTATGCACTATGCACTATGCACTATGCACTATGCACCATGCACTATGCACCATGCACCATGCACCATGCACCATGCACCATGCACCATGCACCATGCACCATGCACTATATACTATGCACTATGCACTATGCGCTATGCA
>NW_014614428.1:0-318 GCF_000485595.1 Priapulus caudatus | reverse complement strand
TACTAGCGGCTTAACAGCCTCTGGATGGTGATTCAAAAGATAGACCGCCGTTTTCTTAACTTCTGGAAACCAAGCTTCGTCTCGAACTATATCTGCAATTCGCAATACCATCAGCCCCGTCTGCCTCGTCCCCAACACCTCTCCTGGTCCGCGCAACTCTAAATCCTTCTCTGCTACTTTAAAACCATCATTTGTTTCCCGCAGAATACCCAAGCGCTGTTTACCATTTTCTGAAAGTGGCGGCTGATACATAAGAACACAAGCTTATAGTCGAACGAAAAGCCAGCAATAGGGCAGACTCTAAACATTTACAAATCG
>NW_014614427.1:0-318 GCF_000485595.1 Priapulus caudatus | reverse complement strand
CAGGCAGACAGGCAAGCGGACAGGCAGGCAGGTACTGGGCGCGCTCTAGCCAGCTGCCCGCCGCGCGTGACCGACACGCTCCGGCCACTGACCACGGCAGCACGTTGTTGTGTACATTCCCGCTGTCCAGCCGACGTGCGTGCCCTGACAGGCAGGCGAGCAGCAGCGGGATGACCGCCGGTGGGAAGGAATCGACCCCGCGAAGCCCGGTGAGACCGATGCGCACATTCCTAGCAGCTGCATGCATGCATGCGAGTACCCCCCCTCCCTCCTCCTCCAGCTCACCCTCTCTCTCCCGCGCTCCTTCTCTCTCGCGCG
>NW_014614424.1:0-318 GCF_000485595.1 Priapulus caudatus | reverse complement strand
CATCAGGGCTGAGGGGTATATCGGCTAATAGCTCACCTAATGAGTTCAGTAGGTTTTCTATTCTTGTTCGGCTGCTTTTTAACTCTGATAAATTTTGTTCCTGGTCATTTATTTCCAGATTTATCTGAGCCAGTAAACGACTACGCTTAAATCGTTGTTTTGATAGTAAGTTTTTCCTGTCGCTCTCTTCATCTAGCGCTCGTTTTTGTTTGTTCAATATGATTTTTAAAGCGTTTTCTTTGGCGTGCGTCTCCTCAATAGTTTGCATGAATTGCTCTATCTGATGCGTTTGTGCCTTGTGCAGATAATCAAAATAAA
>NW_014614423.1:0-318 GCF_000485595.1 Priapulus caudatus | reverse complement strand
GCATCAGGTCGTTATATTCCGATAACTCAAGTGGTTGATGATTTTGGCGTAGTCTTTGAAAGTGCCAAATTACAACGTTATAACCGCTCTCTTGCGATTATGGCAGAAGCTGATCCTGCTCCCGGTATTGAAGCCAGTGAGCTATTTAATCGGATTCGACCCGAAATTGAAGCCATAGACCTGGTCGATGGATATTCACTGGAATGGCGTGGGGAATATGGTAACAGCAAGGATGCACAAGCAGGCCTGGCATCAACCTTGCCTTTCGGATTTGGCGCAATGATTATTGTGGTGTTCTTGTTATTAATGCATAAAACA
>NW_014614422.1:0-318 GCF_000485595.1 Priapulus caudatus | reverse complement strand
AGAGAGAGAAAGAGAGAGAGAGAAAGAGAGATGACAGAGAGAATGGCATTAGACACTAGTATTAAACCTGACATTGTCGTTGACCGTTGACATGTGGCGGGATGTGAGGGCGAATAATGCTAACGCGTTGCTCATAGCTTCTGTCATAACATGACAACCAAGTTTACTTTTCTAAACCAAATGTTTTTTTTAATTAGAATTTTTTTCCAATAATGGGTTTAATTTAATGAATATTCGGTTACATTACCAACCTTGAATGCAATATAATATATTTCCAATTAGTAACTATATATATATATATATATATATATATATATA
>NW_014614421.1:0-318 GCF_000485595.1 Priapulus caudatus | reverse complement strand
GAAAGTTGTTGCAAGTTGCAACAACTTTCGGGTCGTAACGCGGGTCATAACGTTGCAACAACTTTTGGGTCGTAACGTTGCGACAACTTTTGCAGTGTAACCACGTCATAACGTTGCGACAACTTTCGCGTTGTAACGTTGCGACAACTTTCGCATTGTAATGTTGCGACAACTTTCACGTCGTAGCGTTGCGACAACTTTCGGGTCGTAACGTTGCGACAACTTTTGCATCATAACGTTGCAACAACTTTTGGGTCGTAACATTGCAACAACTTTCGGGAAAGTTGTTGCAACGTTATGACGTGAAAGTTGTTGCAA
>NW_014614420.1:0-318 GCF_000485595.1 Priapulus caudatus | reverse complement strand
GTTATTCGTCTTGAAACTAAAGAAGAGGCTAAACTTAAGCCGCTTGCAGATGTTGGGGAGCAAATTAAGCAAGCTATTATTGATGCAGAGGGGCGTAAACTTGTTAATACTACGGGTGAATCAGTATTAGCAAAACTTAAAACAGCGGGTGACTGGTCGGCTCTATCAGAGGTGGGTGCAACGGTTGATGCCGTTGAAAAAGCCAACGCAGTGGATCGTAAGGCAACAAAGCCAGATGCGGACATTGTGCGTAAAGCTTTTGCGATGAATATACCTCAAGATGATAAAGCAGAATTCTCTAATACTATTTTATCTTCG
>NW_014614419.1:0-318 GCF_000485595.1 Priapulus caudatus | reverse complement strand
CCTGACACCTATATGATATAATATCGCAAGCACCTGTGGACTTCGCTAATGAGGCACGACCTACGATCAGATGACCTGACTGCTTGCTGTCCTGCATGTGAACATATAAAAATCCCAGCAGATCGTTCCCAACAATACGTCCCTGCATGGCAGACACAGAACACAGAAAGTCGCAAGCAAAGTCGAAAAGTCGGAGAGTCGTCGAGAGCCGCCGGAAACGTCCGTGTCTACGACAGACAGGCAGACAGACAGACAGACAGACAGACAGTGTTCGTCGATTTGCCTTTAAGGTAAGCTACGGTATAGTGCGTGTATAGG
>NW_014614418.1:0-318 GCF_000485595.1 Priapulus caudatus | reverse complement strand
ACACACACACACACACACACACACACACACACACACACACACACACACACACACACACACACACACACACACACACACACACATACACACACACACACACACACACGAGCGCGCGCGCACACTTTCACAGCTAAAAAGCTTTTTCTTACTTAGAAAATAGATATGAAATCAAGAAAATTATCTTGTTTTAGGGTTGTTATTGAGATTGTATGACATCTTGCTTTAAGAAATTTCGTGAGATAATAAATCTTGAATTGAAAAACTTCGTTTCTTGTTTTAAGTTGTTCATATTCTAGGTATTCCTGGGTAGATTAATCA
>NW_014614417.1:0-318 GCF_000485595.1 Priapulus caudatus | reverse complement strand
TTTATCTCTCTCGCGCCCTTCTCTCTGTCTCGCTCATTGACTGTCTCTTTTCTGTTTTACCACCCCCTCTCTCTCCATCCCACTCTTTCTCGTCTCCGTCACTCACTCGTGTACGCTTTCTTTTCTTTCTGTCTCCAGTCTCTCTCTCTCTCTCTCTCTCTCTCTCTCTCATCTGCGTGCGTGCTCATTATGCTGCGAATTGAGCTCCCGCCGGTGTACGAATGTCCGAGCGCCTCGGCGCTAAACCCCAGAGAAAGAGAGAATCCCCCGCTTACGCAACTCGGCCTCTCTGTCTTGCCGAAAACAAAAGAACGCCTC
>NW_014614416.1:0-318 GCF_000485595.1 Priapulus caudatus | reverse complement strand
GAGAGAGAGAGATAGAGAGAGGAGGAGAGACCAGTTTCCCTCTGGACACAACGCAAATAGCTTCATTCACACCTGTTATTATATAGTGCTGCTTATTTCTATTTATTTGTTTCGCGCGCGCTCTCTTTCGCGCTCTCTGTCTCCCACTCCTTCTCTTCCCCTCACCCCTCCCTCTCTCTTCAATCTTCCTTATCGCTTTCCCTCCCCTCTCTCCTTCTCCCCTCTCATCCCTCTCCCCTCTCTCCTCCTCTCCCCTCTCTCCCCTCTCCCCTCTCTCCTCTCCCATCTCCCTCTCTCCCCTTTCTCCCCTCTTTCCTC
>NW_014614415.1:0-318 GCF_000485595.1 Priapulus caudatus | reverse complement strand
CAGGAAGCAATGTCACAAAGCGTCAAAAAGAGATTTTGCATTTACTTTCTCAAGGGTTGCTTAACAAACAAATAGCCAACGAATTAGGAATATCTGCCAATACCGTTAAAGCGCATTTATATGAAATATTTCGTAATTTAGGCGTAAATAATCGTACCGCTGCGGTAAAAACCGCATTTAGGCAGGGACTAATCACAAACTTTTAAACAATATTGGCAACACTACCCTATCGCCCCACCTTAATGCGCACTTGCGGCTTATTCTTCGGCGCACCCAAGCGCCGCGCAAGAACCCAACATCAACAAAAAGCGCGAAAAC
>NW_014614414.1:0-318 GCF_000485595.1 Priapulus caudatus | reverse complement strand
TACTCTCTCTCTCTCTCTCTCTCTCTCTCTCTCTCTCTCTCTCTCTCTCTCTCTCTCTCTTCCCTCTCATCCATTTCTCCTACTACTTTTCTATATATCATCATGCACTCTCATCTTCGAAGACGCGACCTACCATGATACCATCATTCATATAAGACCTTCTCCCACCCTTCATCCTCCCACCTATCTTTCCCCCACCATGCCTCCCCACCACCTATCCTTTCCCCCACCCTGCCTCCCCACCACCTATCCTTTCCCCCAGACCAACTCCCACCAACATATCTTTCATCTCCTTACCATCCCTCACTCATCCTTTCT
>NW_014614413.1:0-318 GCF_000485595.1 Priapulus caudatus | reverse complement strand
GAGATACAGGGATGCACAACTGTGTGCATCCCTGTATCTATGCATCTGTGTGCATCCCTGTATCTCTGTATTCCTGCATCTGTGTGCATCCCTGCATCTATGCATCTACCTGTATCTCTGTATTCCTGCATCTGTGTGCATCCCTGTATCTCTGTATTCCTGCATGATGCAGACAGATGCAGAAGTGCAGGTGCACAACTGCTACAGCACTCGTGTCGGTGTCTATGAAGTCGTGTCTGAGCGCAGGCTGACACACTATATCCCGTTACCAGGATATGTCTGTGGGGGGGGGGGAAGGGGGGTACGGTTATGCTGAGC
>NW_014614412.1:0-318 GCF_000485595.1 Priapulus caudatus | reverse complement strand
TGTGTGTGTGTGTGTGTGTGTGTGTGTGTGTGTGTGTGTGTGTGTGTGTGTGTGTGTGTGTGTGTGCACGTCTCTCTCTCTCTCTCTCAAGCCATACAGCATTTTTATGACAGCTAGGTTCTCCATTATTCAAGATACTTATCCCGTGTAATAAACGTATATATTAGTTTGCTATACACTACAGCTCGACAGCCGCCCCAAGCAAGCACGCACGCACGCACACACGCACGCACGCACGCACGCACGCACGCACACAGATACCCATGCACACACGCACACACACACGCTCGCACGCACCAAGGTACGCACGCGCGCAAG
>NW_014614411.1:0-318 GCF_000485595.1 Priapulus caudatus | reverse complement strand
CGTGTGCGCGTGTGTGCGTGTGTGCGTTCATGCGTGCGCGCGCGCGCGTGTGTGCGTGTGTGTGTGTGTGTGTGTGTGTGTTGTGTGTGTGTTGTGTGTGTAAGAGAGAGAGTGAGACCGAGAGAGAGGGAGAGAGAGCGCGAGAGAAAGACTGAGAGAGAGAGAGAGCAAGAGAAAGAATGAGATAGAGAAAGAAAGAGAGATAGGGGAGAGAGAGCGCGCGCGAGAGAGAGAGAGAGAAAGAGAGAGAGAGAGAAAGAGAGCGAAAGGAGAGAAAGAGAGCGAGAGAGAAAGAAAGAAAGAGAGAGAGCGAGAGCG
>NW_014614410.1:0-318 GCF_000485595.1 Priapulus caudatus | reverse complement strand
AAGCAGCATGGGAGGATGGAAGCAGTCATGACTGGGGAAGAAGGGAAGCAGCATGGGGAGAGATGGAAGCAGTCATGACTGGGGGAGGAGGGAAGCAGCATGGAGAGGGATGGAAGCAGTCATGACTGGGGAAGGAGGGAAGCAGGATGGGGAGAGATGGAAGCAGTCATGACTGGAGAAGGAGGGAAGCAGGATGGGGAGGGATGGAAGCAGTCATGACTGGGGGAGGATGGAAGCAGAATGGGAGAGGAGGAAAACAGCCATGACTGGGGAGGAGGGAAGCAGTCATGACGGGGTAAGGAGGGACGCAGTCATCAC
>NW_014614409.1:0-318 GCF_000485595.1 Priapulus caudatus | reverse complement strand
CTCAATGGTGTTGCTCTCTATTTCATCACCCCAGCTATAAAGTTTTTGTTCTAATGTTTGTCGTGATAAAACGCGTCCCCTGACTACTTATTAATTCAACAAGAAGTGCAAATTCCCTACGAGATAATGTAATGGTTTCGTTGTTGTGTGTAACAATGTGTGAGGCCGTATCAATGTTGATGTTTTTATACTTTATTACTTCAGAAGCGTTTCCTCGCGTACGACGTGTTAAAGCGCGAAGGCGCGCGCATAATTCTGCGAACTCAAACGGTTTGACTAGGTAATCATCAGCGCCTGCATCGAGGCCATGGACGCGAT
>NW_014614408.1:0-318 GCF_000485595.1 Priapulus caudatus | reverse complement strand
GATTTACCTCTCTCCCTTTTGCCATCATGGGTTTTTTATTGAATAGCCTGACTTTGCTACCTGTTTTTGCCGAAGCCATGGGGGTTGAGATAATCATGGCATCAGCGGGTATATCGTCCGCAGAGATGACAACATTATTGGCTTCGGCGTGTAATACCGTGATGGGCTGGACAGCTACCGTATTATCTTTAAACAGTAACAGCTCTTTGTTTTGTCGTACCGAACGTGTGGGAATCAAAACGACGTTATTTAAGGTTTTTGTTTTAATTTCTGCCCGTAAGAATTGACCAACCTTAACGATTGAAGCATCGTCCTTAC
>NW_014614406.1:0-318 GCF_000485595.1 Priapulus caudatus | reverse complement strand
TCATCGTCGCTGTCATTGACGTTGTCATTGTCGTCATCGCCATCATCATCGCCATCATCGTCATCTCTGTCATCGTCGTCACTGTCGTCGCTGTCTCCGCCTGCCGTCACCATTGTCGTCGTCATCGCAGGTGGGACAGAAGCACGGAGGTTTCTTCGGGCTGCTGCAGCAGGCGATGTACCGCGCGTCCGACTCACACATCTGGTTCGAGCGCTCGGAGGCGAAGGATCGTGGCTCCGTCGCCCAGCGCCTACGCAGCAACGTCGCCGACGCCACCAAGATGCCCATCCTCATCTTCCCAGAAGGTAAAGTGTGAGT
>NW_014614405.1:0-318 GCF_000485595.1 Priapulus caudatus | reverse complement strand
AGGGAGAGAGGGGGAGAGGGGGAGATGGGGAGAAGGGGAGAGAGGGGAGAGGGGAGAGGGGGAGAGGGGATAGCGACAGAGAGAAGAGGGAAGTGGGAGAAGGGGTAGCGAGATAGAGGGGGAGAAGGGGAGAGGGGTAGCGAGGAGAGAAGGGGAGAGGGGGAGAGGGGTAGCAAGAGAGATGGGGAGAGGGGAAAGGGAGAGAAGGAGAGAAGAAGAGAAGGAAGACATTGTGGGAGACACTCTGTAGCTTTCCTGCTTTAAGTTGCTTCACGTGGGGCGTGAACTTCAGGCGGTCACAAAGATTCCGCCCTGTGC
>NW_014614404.1:0-318 GCF_000485595.1 Priapulus caudatus | reverse complement strand
CTCTCTCTCTCTCTCCCTCTCCCTCTCACCATTTTACTCTCCATCGAATTCTTGGCTGAATTTCTTGATCGAATTCTGAATTCTTGGCTGATTCTGCGTAGTAGAAGTGTCCGCCCGCGCGCGCGCACACAAAGCGGCGGCGTACACTTATCCTAATAAGGAGTGCACCGCTGCCGCCGCCATCGTCGCCGTCACCTCTGCCCGGGTTTTAGTATTGCGCAATCTCTACCGGCAGTGTCGTCGCAGTAGCGGCAGCAGCGAAACTCTGAGAGCGAGTGTGACGCGAGCGTGAGAGAGAGAAAGAGAGAGATGGAGAGA
>NW_014614403.1:0-318 GCF_000485595.1 Priapulus caudatus | reverse complement strand
TTGACGTGGCAATGCAGAGCTGCATACTCACCCAGTATAGACTCAACCAGATATAGATATACTCACCTGGTGCAGACTCTACCAGATATAGATATACTCACCTGGTGTAGACTCTACCAGACTGTAAAGTAGAGGCAGGGGGGAGCCCGTGTTCTGGTCCACTGCCTCCACAATCAACACCTGTGAGTCCTGTAAGTAAATCCCAGACATGTTACACCAACTACCCTACACCACAGCATCATCATCTACCTCACCTCCAACACCATTATCTACCTCCACTCCCCCTACCCCAGCATCATCATCTACCTCTCCTCCAAC
>NW_014614402.1:0-318 GCF_000485595.1 Priapulus caudatus | reverse complement strand
GACAGACAGACAGACAGACAGACAGACAGATGTGGAATGGGAGGGGTGTGTAGCTGCTATCGGTTGCTATTCCAGCAGGCGGAAGTAAGGTCCCTATGGACTGCCAGGTGCACTGCGCATGCGTGCCGTCACCGCCTCTACTATGTCGCGACATTGGCTATACTTTCAGTGATTACACTGGCGGGAATCATGAAACCTATAATCGTACACGATATAGCTTCTGGCGGGTTGTGTGGGTGCGCGTGTGCGTGCTCGCGCGCGCGCGCGTGTGTGTATGTATGTGTGTGTGTGTGTGTGTGTGTGTGTGTGTGTGTGTGT
>NW_014614401.1:0-318 GCF_000485595.1 Priapulus caudatus | reverse complement strand
GAGAGAGAGAGAGAGGCGCAAACTGACTCATGCAGTCGATATAAGCGCTACGTCCGCCCGCTGTGCTACATACACCTGAGACCACGCACCATGTACGTTGCATCAGTGTATGACCGACCCTTTACACACCCATGTCTGTCTGCATGCGTTATTGGTCCTGCTGAAGCATGGGCGAGAGAGAGAGAGAGAGAGGGAGGGGAGAGGAGGAGAGAGAAGAGAGAGAGAGAGAGAGAGAGTGAGTGAGGGGAAGAGAGAGAAAGTGAGAGAGAGAGAGAGAGAGAGAGAGCGTTTGCGAGAAACTGAGAGCGATAGAAAGAG
>NW_014614400.1:0-318 GCF_000485595.1 Priapulus caudatus | reverse complement strand
ACTCTTCTCTTCTCTCTCTCTCCCCCCCCCCCTTCCCTCTTTCTCTGTCTCTGTCTTTCTCCCCCTCTCTGGCTCTTTCTCTCCCTTTCTATCTCTCTCTCTCTCTCTGTTTCCCACTCTTTCTTTCTCTATCTCTCTCTCCCTTCCTTTTTCTCTGTCTCTGTCTCTCACTCTGTCTCTCACTCTTTCTATCTGTCTCTGTCTCTCACTCTGTCTCTCACTCTTTCTATCTGTCTCTGTCTCTCACTCTTTCTATCTGTCTGTCTCTCATTCTTTCTATCTCTCTGTCTCTCATTCAGACATTCTTTCTATCTCTCT
>NW_014614399.1:0-318 GCF_000485595.1 Priapulus caudatus | reverse complement strand
CTCGCTAGACGATTAGCCTTTACATGCAAACCCATCATCAGAACCACAGAGCGAGCAGCAGCAGCGGCAGCAGCAGCATCAGTACCACAGCTCGAGCAGTAGCAGCAGCAGCAGCAGCATCAGTACCACAGAGCGAGCAGCAGCAGCAGCAGCATCAGTATACCACAGCTCGAGTTAGCCAGCAGCGGTAACGTTGTTCATTTCATAGCAGACTCATGCATGCATGCAGGCAGGCAGGCCCGCGTGTGCAGGCAGGCAGGCATGCAGGCGGCAAGTAGGTCCATGTGTGCAGGCAGGCAGGCAGGTAGAGTAGGCAGG
>NW_014614398.1:0-318 GCF_000485595.1 Priapulus caudatus | reverse complement strand
GCTCTCCCAAGTGCGATCAAAGCGCTCTGGCTTGTTACGCAGTGCGTCGCCCAATGCTTCACGGGCGTCATTCCAACCATCACTGTTTTTATCGAGGGTTATTGCAATATTAATAGCGCACTCAAGGCTTTTGTAGATTGAAGAGCAGCCGGTGACCAGCGCGTCTTCTTTAGCAGCTCCATCCGCGGCCACCGCCCATTGAATATCACCGTGTTTGGATTGAAGCTTGAGTACAAACGAGATAGCGCGCTCAACAACCGGCCATATTTTTTCCAAAAATTCGCGATTTTCAGTCACCAAAAAGTGGTGCCAAACACC
>NW_014614397.1:0-318 GCF_000485595.1 Priapulus caudatus | reverse complement strand
AGGGAGGTGTGTATTACAGGTGTAACGATAGAAGGGAGATGCGTATTACAGGTGTAACGATAGAAGGGAGGTGCGTATTACAGGTGTAGTGATAGAAGGGAGGTGCGTATTACAGGTGTAACGATAGAAGGGAGGTGCGTATTACAGGTGTAACGATAGAAGGGAGGTGTGTATTACAGGTGTAACGATAGAAGGGAGGTGCGTATTACAGGTGTAACGATAGAAGGGAGGTGCGTATTACAGGTGTAACGATAGAAGGGAGGTGCGTATTACAGGTGTAACGATACAAGGGAGGTGTGTATTACAGGTGTAACGATA
>NW_014614396.1:0-318 GCF_000485595.1 Priapulus caudatus | reverse complement strand
TACATCACACTCGTCCTCTCCCCCCGTGTGTGCTGCGAGGAATATCACACTCACCCTCTCCCCATGTACTGTGGCAGGAACGTCACACTAACCCTCTTTCCCCCTGCATGTACTGTGACAGGAATACACCACACTCACCCTCTCCCCCTACGTGTGCTGTGACAGGAATATGTTACACTCACCCTCTCCCCCCTGCATGTACTGTGACAGCAATACGTCACACTCACCCTCTCCCCATGTACTGTGACAGCAATACGTCACACTCACCCTCTCCCCATGTACTGTGACAGCAATACGTCACACTCACCCTCTCCCCAT
>NW_014614395.1:0-318 GCF_000485595.1 Priapulus caudatus | reverse complement strand
CGGACGCGGAGGGTTGTGTAAATAGGGAGTCATGTGAGCGTAGGGGTGTTGAGCGTGAGGGTGCTTTGTGTGAGCGGGGAATGGGGTCGTGTGAGCGCGTGGTAGGAGAGGGTAACGCTTCCTGCTGCGGACTAGGGGCGGGGCGGTCAAGTACGCACGTGTTTGTCCACAATGAGATATAGCTATGTATATATTATGTCATAGATATAATATGTATATATATATTATGTACTACGTGCGCCCGAGTGTATGCGTGTATATATGTCATATATATATATATATATTATTATTATAACATATGTAGCAGATTCGCTTTTT
>NW_014614394.1:0-318 GCF_000485595.1 Priapulus caudatus | reverse complement strand
GATTTTTCATGTTGATCAAATGAGCTCCAGTATGTCACGATAATTAAATCCCCCATATTCTGATTGATACGTTTACCACCACTTTCATTGTCACCTAAGGTACCTTCTTTTGATACGAAACCGGCATTTTTATAAACTTGACCACCAATGAAACCACCTCTGTCATCACCGTAGTTGTTTTTAACAACATTACACATTTCGCCTAGTACTAATTCAACGTCACTTACCGTAACTCCATCTTTTAGGTCAACAACGTTAAATAGCATGACGCAACCGAAAGGGATACTGATTGGATTAAACATTTTTTGTCCTTGTGTG
>NW_014614393.1:0-318 GCF_000485595.1 Priapulus caudatus | reverse complement strand
GTGTGGTGTGGCGTGTGTGTGTGTGTGTGGTGTGTGTGTGTGTGTGTGTGTGTGTGTGTGTGCGTGCGTGTGTGCGTGTGCGTGCGTGCGTGTATGTCTGCGTGTACTGTACGTATATATGCGTGCTGGCCGGGTGGTACGTCATTGCCGGTGGGGCGACTCCATGAGATCTGTGCTAACGACTAGGCGTTGAAAACCGCACATTCTTTCTTGCTCCAGGCGTGTAGTCTGTCTGTGTGTAAGTTATATTTCGGCCTATATGTTCGCGTATGTATAATAATTAGACAAGCATGCCTTCCCCCCTCTCTCTCTCTCTCG
>NW_014614392.1:0-318 GCF_000485595.1 Priapulus caudatus | reverse complement strand
AGTTACGACGAGTTATTATCAGCAATGACGAACGAACATAAACCAGCGTCATCGGAGGTGCAGTTATGAGTGATGCAGTTGCCTTATTATTAAAAGATCTGCGATTGCCTGCCTTTGCCAGGCATTATCAATCGTTATGGGATACAGCCATCGAGAAAAGCTGGTCACATACTGAATATCTTGGAGCGCTCTGTGAATATGAATTGTCAGATCGCTACCAACGAAGAACACAAAAGTGGATTCGAGAAGCAAAACTTTTACCGAGTAAAACGTTTACAGCGCTAGAGATGAATCGTTTTAATAAGTCGAATCAAATGG
>NW_014614391.1:0-318 GCF_000485595.1 Priapulus caudatus | reverse complement strand
CGATTAATTTTGATGAGTTTTCTATGGTGTACGCTTCGACGTCTACGATTTTGGGGTTAAGACCACCAATTGAGAGCGCTGCGGAGCGTAATTCGATGTTTTCACTGCGTGATGCAGCAAGTAAAACATCAACAGTCTCTTTGAATGGCTCTAAAACTTCTGGAATATAATTATCAGGTAATCCGCCTTCTTTCTTCAAGCGTCCAGCTTCATCATAAGCTAGGCCATAGCGACGCATAATTTCTTCGGTTAGCTGTTTGCCACCAAAGCTTTGTTCGCGTGTATATATAAGGTGATTATTCTCCACAACGTTGAGGC
>NW_014614390.1:0-318 GCF_000485595.1 Priapulus caudatus | reverse complement strand
GATCGTAGCGCTGCTGAATCGCTACTTTGCCATGCAGGTTGAAACTGTTTTTAAATATGGGGGCACGCTTGATAAATTTATCGGTGACGCGTTCATGGTGTTTTGGGGGGCTCCGCGCGAGGATGAGATGCAGGCCTCAAATGCCGTGGCAACCGCTCTCGAGATGGTTGAAAATCTGGAGCAGTTTCGCCAGGAATCAGGTCTGATCGCAGCGGGTTTTGATATCGGGATTGGAATCCACACTGGACCCGCCGTTGTCGGGTTTCTTGGTTGCGAACGGCGGAGTGACTATACCGCTATTGGCGATTCGGTGAATCT
>NW_014614389.1:0-318 GCF_000485595.1 Priapulus caudatus | reverse complement strand
ACCTTCACCGAATTCCACATTGGGTCGTGTAATAACACTGAGCACATCAATCAATATAACTTCAGATGACTCCTTTATCAGCTTTTTCATTTCTGCTGTATTGATGGTAACCCCATCGGGAAGACAGTCAGGAGTTGGCGCACGATAGTTGTCCATGCGCAGCTTTTCAGGCATATCAGAGCTACGTTGACAGGCCTGCTTTTGTAGAGGAGGATGCGGCTCCAGTAATAATTGCTCTGCTTGCATATCACACGAAACAATGGGAACCAAGATCAAAGAAAAAAGCCAAGTGTATATAAACGTGTAGGAATAATTTTT
>NW_014614388.1:0-318 GCF_000485595.1 Priapulus caudatus | reverse complement strand
ACACACACACACACACACACACACACACACACACACACACACACACACACACACACACACACACACACACACACACACACACACACACTTTCTCCTCTTCCCTTTCTCTATCTCGGTCCCTTGCTGTCTCTGCCGCTGCCTTTGTTTCTGTCTCTATCTCTGCCTCTGTATCTGTCTCTGTCGCTGTCTCTGTCCATATCCCTGTCCTCATCCCTTTCCTTGTCGCTGTATCTGACGCTATGTCTGTCCTCTATATCTCTCTCCTTTCTCTCTCTCGCTCTCTCTCGCTCTCTTTTCTCTCTCTCTCTCTCTCTCTCT
>NW_014614387.1:0-318 GCF_000485595.1 Priapulus caudatus | reverse complement strand
GCTGTCTCTCTCTCTCTGTCTCTAGCGCTCGCCCGCTCTGGTTCTCTCCCTCTCTCTCTCGCTCTCGCTCTCTCTGTCTCGCGGGCTCGCTCTCGCCCCCCCCCACATTTTCCGTATCGTTCTCTCTTTCGCTCACTTTCCGTCTCTTTCTCCCCACACTCTCCCTCTATCGTGGTCCTTCATCTCCCCTCGCCGTCATTCTTCTCCAACACATTTCACCCTCCTCCTAACCGATTTACTCGTGTTTACTTTTCTTCCCACTACTTTTTCCGACCATCTCAACTTACCAATTTTCCCCTGTATCGCATCTCTTTCTCT
>NW_014614386.1:0-318 GCF_000485595.1 Priapulus caudatus | reverse complement strand
TTACACTAGAGTGTTATTACACTACAGTGCTATTACACTACAGTGCTATTACACTAGAGTGTTATTACACTAGAGTGCTATTACACTACAGTGCTATTACACTACTGTGCTATCACACTACAGTGCAATTACACTACAGTGCTATTACACTACAGTGCTATTACACTACAGTGCTATTACACTACAGTGCAATTACACTACAGTGCTATTACACTACAGTGCTATTACACTACAGTGCAATTACACTACAGTGCAATTACACTACAGTGCTATTACACTAGAGTGCTATTACACTAGAGTGCTATTACACTAGAGTGC
>NW_014614385.1:0-318 GCF_000485595.1 Priapulus caudatus | reverse complement strand
ATGATGAAGGTCTGTCTGGCGTTGATGATATCTTCCTCGATGGTGCCGAAGCAGAAAAATATGTGCATAACATACGACAAAACCTTGATATCCTGCCAGCAGGGTTTCGGCTTGGCGAGGTTGAGAAACTATCGGCTAAAGGAAAGAAGCTAGCCGTTGTGATCCGTGATGCACTGGAGCCTATTCAGCATAAATATGATTTTATCATCATCGATTGCCCGCCTACCTCGGGGTTATTGAATTTCAACGCACTATACGCCTGCAATGAAATTGTTATACCAGTATCCAGTGATTATCTGGCATTACAGGGGGTATCAC
>NW_014614384.1:0-318 GCF_000485595.1 Priapulus caudatus | reverse complement strand
TCTCTCTCTCTCTCTCGTCTCTCTCTCTCTCTCTCCCTCTCTCCCCACTTCTCTCTCACGATTACTGTGAAGGCATAGCGACACGCGGTGATGAATATATATTTGTGTATATGTGTGTATGTGTGTGTATTATCTTTGCCCATGTCTGTATCTACATGCCATATATATATATATATACACATATATCCACACATGTATATACATATATATCTATATTTATATATATGTCTATATATATGTATATATACACATAATATATGGATATATATATATCTGTATATATATATATATATATATATATATATATATATGTCGCTA
>NW_014614383.1:0-318 GCF_000485595.1 Priapulus caudatus | reverse complement strand
AGAGAGAGGGGAGCGAGAGAGAGATAGAGAGCGAAGAAAATGGAAGAGAGCGGGCGATAGAGAGATAGGGTGAGAAGATTAAGGATTAGAAGACAGAGATGTATACGTAGTTAACCCTCAAGCGAGAGAACGTCAACAACGTAGAGTTGATGGGCAGCGGCGAGGCAGGCAGGGCGGAAAGGAGACAGAGAAATCGAGTGAAAGAGAGAGTGTGAGAGCACACGAGAGAAAGAGAGAGAGAGAGAGAGAGATGGAGCGAGAAAGATGAGACGAGAGAGAGAGAGAGAGAGAGAGAGAGAGAGAGAGAGAGAGAGAGAG
>NW_014614382.1:0-318 GCF_000485595.1 Priapulus caudatus | reverse complement strand
ATTTAGTGGTAATTAATGTGACACTTGCAGCCATGCAGCTTGTTGACATGACCTTTGCCCTCGGTGACATGGAACACATTGATAACCCGGCATGCTGCCTGCATTCACCACCAGCCTGACACGTCAGCCCGCCACCTGGCATACCTGCTGTATGAAATACTACAAGTCATGTGATTACATGCGTGAGTCGCCCTCTGTAGTCAGACTTAGCTGAAACGCTAAAATTCGGCCCTTACAGTTATCTCGCCCAGTGTTGATGCCTAATCTCCCAGCGAGCCACATGCCTCGCTCGGTTAGCAATAGCGCGTTAGGTAGCTG
>NW_014614381.1:0-318 GCF_000485595.1 Priapulus caudatus | reverse complement strand
TCTATAGAGTTGTATAAATAATAATAATATAAATAGGGTCTAATATATATAATGATGAAATCCTACTTTCGAACCCTGGCGGAAACCACGAGAACTAGTGAAGTACAACAGCTGATTGACGTTCTCGTAGAACCACGCGAGACATAAACAAAAACAGAGGAGGATGGAAAAGCGATTGTGTTGTTGAAGTGATGAAATTATCTGTAAAACACACATGTCGTTTGCTGCCGCTAATCGAGACAGCATTGCTCAATCAAAAAGGTACGTAACTGATATTTGTTGGTTCTTTAAATTACAGCCATTAAAAATTCCTCGTCC
>NW_014614380.1:0-318 GCF_000485595.1 Priapulus caudatus | reverse complement strand
CATTGCAATGGTGATGCAGCATTTTTAGATAATAATAAAAAGATACTAGGAGTATAAGAAAGGAAAATGGAAAAAACAGCTATGCTTCATAAACAAAAAGGGCTTATATTAGCATTGTTTGCTGCAGGTATCCTATTCATCAGCAATTACGATTTCATGTATGCAGAAAATTTTGAAGGTAAAGAAGATGAAATGAATGCAAAATGTGAAGTGATCAAAAATTCTGAAACACAAGGATTATGCAGACAGTATAAACAATATTTACAGAACAAATCGAATAACCTAGATGATGAAATCAAAGAAATAAAAAATCAAATT
>NW_014614379.1:0-318 GCF_000485595.1 Priapulus caudatus | reverse complement strand
TCTGTGGCAATATTTCCGGCCAGGTAATCAGACGGAAGCGCCAAAATGAGTTTGCTCACCCCGCTTTTACTGCTTCTCGCTTTACTGCGCACACCATTATTTGTCGTCATTGCTGCGAGCGCAATGTTTGGTTTTTACAGCGCGGAAATTCATCTTTCAGTGATCAGTATCGAAATTTACCGGCTCGCCGAAATGTCGGTACTGCTGGCAATTCCACTATTCACCTTTGCAGGTTATCTACTCGGCGAAAGTAAGGCTTCGACTCGTCTGGTCAATATTACCAACAGCCTGTTAGGCTGGATGCCCGGTGGACTGGCC
>NW_014614378.1:0-318 GCF_000485595.1 Priapulus caudatus | reverse complement strand
TATATATATTATATATATATATATAATACATATATATATATATATATATATATATATATGGGAATTGGTAGTGGTTTGAGGATCGTATTCAGAGGAGTTGCATCAATGGTCTTCAGTAGTTTTGTAGACTGTGGCAACATCGAGAAAATGTTCTGGATATGCATATTCTTGGCAAGATTATTTTTCTTAATGATATGAAATTGTATCTTACTTGAAAATTCTTATTTCAAGATATTTATCTGGAAACGAGATTATTTTTTCCTAGCTCACTCCCAAGATAAATAATCTTGCCTAAATAATCTCCATATAAGATCAAAA
>NW_014614377.1:0-318 GCF_000485595.1 Priapulus caudatus | reverse complement strand
CGTTCCTCTCTCTCTCTCATCTCTGCGTTCCTCTCTCTCTCTCCTCGTCTTCTCTCTCCTCTCTACCTTTCTCTCTTTCTCCTTTCTGCCTTTCTCTTTCTTCTCTGTCCTACTCTTTGTTTTCTTAACTTCCTGTCTCTTCTTTGCCTTCCTCTCTCCTTTCTGCCCTCCTCTCTGTCTTTCTCTCTTTTTTCTGCCCTCCTTTCTCTCACTCTCTGTCTGTCAATCTGTCTGTCACTCTCTGTCTGTCAATCTGTCCGTCACTCTCTGTCTGTCACTCTCTGTCTGTCACTCTCTGTCTGTCACTCTCTGTCTGTC
>NW_014614376.1:0-318 GCF_000485595.1 Priapulus caudatus | reverse complement strand
ACACAGAAATAAAGAACGGAAGTGTCCACTGGACTATGTCAACGTTCAACTGGCTGAAGTCATCAAGTATTACGCCAGCTTGTCTCTACTGGAAAGGTGAGGCTTTGCAGGTTCATGTGCTGCTGCGAATGATACTACTTCATTTTATTGATGAGGTTATTTTTGAATTTATGACCTATTATTTATATTTATTGCATTCACCTGTGTGGGCATATGTGTGATATATAAGTTGCGCGTCAGTTTAAGAAGCCTGTTGTACAATATATATATATATATATATATATATATATATATATATATATATATTATATATATATA
>NW_014614375.1:0-318 GCF_000485595.1 Priapulus caudatus | reverse complement strand
GTGCTCGGTATGAATGCGGTAGTCACGTACGTCACGCACCCCACAGAGGATGGCGCTTTGGATGAAAGGGATGCCAGGGCGACCAATATAGCCTTCGCGCAATTGGCGTAGCAGAGAGATGAGGGTGTCACCGACCAGAGCATCCACTTCGTCGATGAGCAGTACGATGGGTTTATTATTTTCTTGCGCCCAGCGACTGAGTAGCCCATGAAATGCGCCGTGTGCACCGCTATTATGCCAGACGATCCCCGCCATTCACGCAGACGGGGATCTTTCAAGCGGATGGCAGCACCCTCTACCAAACTGTCCACAATGCGC
>NW_014614374.1:0-318 GCF_000485595.1 Priapulus caudatus | reverse complement strand
GTGTGTGTGTGTGTGTGTGTGTGTGTGTGTGTGTGTGTGTGTGTGTGTGTGTGTGTGTGTGTGTGTGTGTGTGTGTGTGTGCGTGCGTGCGTGCGTGCGTGCGTGCGTGTATATATATATATATATATATATATATTATATATATTTTATATATAGATGTGTGTATGTGTATAGATAAATAATACATACGTACGTACGTGCGTACATACATACATACTTACGTACGTACGTACGCACGCATGCACGCACGCACACACACACACACACACACACACACACACACACACACACACACACACACACACACACACACACACA
>NW_014614373.1:0-318 GCF_000485595.1 Priapulus caudatus | reverse complement strand
AAGACTCTTACCCATTGTGGCAAATGTCTTATTCATTGAGTTTGTTGGTATAGCGCAGACAGCCCTTCTGAACACATAGCTTTCTATCAAACGAACAGCAGACAAAAATTCAGATTTCAGCAAAACATCATGAGAATAATCTGCATATAGCTCTAATAAAAACGGGTACGCAACATCCATTTTAAGCTCACGCACATCATGGAAAGATGATTTTAATTCAGGATCAGATTCTGAGCCTAATGCGATTGCACAATAATATTTTGCAAAATTCTTTATACCTGAAACTAATCCCTCTACACCTTTTAACGCAATATCTGG
>NW_014614372.1:0-318 GCF_000485595.1 Priapulus caudatus | reverse complement strand
GATGTAGAGATGCGCCCACATGACGACACGGCGATGTAGAGATGCGCTCACATGGTGACACGGCGATGTAGAGATGCGCTGACATGGTGACACGGCAATGCAGAGATGCGCTCACATGGTGACACGGCGATGCAGAGATGCGCTCACATGGTGACACGGCGATGTAGAGATGCGCTCACATGGCGACCCAGCGATGTGGCGATGCGCTCACATGGTGACACGGCGATGTAGCGATGCGCTCACATGGTGACACGGCGATGTAGAGATGCTCTCACATGACGACGCGCCCACATGAAGACACATCGATGTAGCGATGCG
>NW_014614371.1:0-318 GCF_000485595.1 Priapulus caudatus | reverse complement strand
ACACACACACACACACACACACACACACACACACACACACACACACACACACACACACACACACACACACACACACACAAACACACGCAAACACACACAAGCGCAAGCAAACACACACACATACAACCGCGCGCACATATATACACATATACACGCACACACACGCATGCACGCGCAGATACGCTCACGCGCACACGAACGCACAGACACATGCACGCAAGCACGCACACACACAAACGCATCTACGCACGCACGCACGCAAACACGCAAACACGCACACACACACGCACACGCAAACGCACATGACACATGCACACA
>NW_014614370.1:0-318 GCF_000485595.1 Priapulus caudatus | reverse complement strand
CATTTGACAATTTGCTGTTGCATCCTCATGGTGCGTTAATCAATTAGTATGCTGTCCGGTGCAATCTTTATCATTGCCGGTTGAATTTGTTTCATGGAATTAAGTTACACTTATTAATAATCAATCAACTCGACCAATCAAGTCTGACTAAATTGATTTTTGGTGGGTTAGTAAAGAAATTAATTTTTTTGGAGCTAGTGAAAATGTATTTTTCGCTGATAGTTTTAATAGTCTTTGCACTACTTATCCTTGCCCTTTTTTGGATGAAGTGGCGTATGCGTGCATCAAAAGGCAGATTTGCTCTCGCAACTGTATCTG
>NW_014614369.1:0-318 GCF_000485595.1 Priapulus caudatus | reverse complement strand
ATTTATCTGCGTTTTGCAAAGCTAAAAAAGCCATGACAATCTCCTTGTTCTATTTAACGGCACCAAAGGTTAAGCCTTCTACGAGCTGCTTCTGACTGAACCAGCCAAAGACGATAATTGGCGCAATCGCCATCACCGATACAGCGGATAATTTCGCCCAAAATAGTCCTTCAGGACTAGAATAAGAGGCCACTAATGAGGCCAGCGTTCCTGCTTTTGCGGACGTCAAGTTTAAAACCCAGAAGGCTTCATTCCATGACAATACCAAACAGAGTAAGCCTGTTGATGCCAAGCCGCCCATGCCTAAGGGCAATAATA
>NW_014614368.1:0-318 GCF_000485595.1 Priapulus caudatus | reverse complement strand
CGATTTTCTTTACCAGTCAATCGCCACCTATATTATTCCAGAACGGCCGAATAGAAGTGAGCCAAGAGCTGTCAAGCGAAGACCTAAACCGTTTCGATTAATGACTAAACCAAGGCATGAAATGACCGTAGAGAAACATAAAGGGCGCAAGTATGCTAAACAGCCTTAACTTAGCGCCATTCAGATATACCCCTATGCAGGGGCATTCTTTAAATCCTCCTTAATTGTTTTTGTTGCCAGGTAATAGTGCAAAGCACTCCACAGTGTGCCAACCGCGACTACGATCATTAAGGTATAACGTAATGAGGACGAGGGGGC
>NW_014614367.1:0-318 GCF_000485595.1 Priapulus caudatus | reverse complement strand
ACACACACACACACACACACACACACACACACACACACACACACACACACACACACACACACACACACACACACACACACACACACACACACACACACACACACATACACACACTTTCGCTTTCTATGTCTCCCCCTCTTCTCCTCCCTCCGTTCTCTCTATCGTAGAACACTCCTGCCTCTGACACTGATGACCTCATTAAAATCAAAAATAAACGAAGCCGATGTAATGATGCTGATGCTGAACTACGTCTAAAGCTTGACGCTTCTAATGATGCTGATGCTGAACTACGTCTAAAGCTTGACGCTTCTAATGATG
>NW_014614366.1:0-319 GCF_000485595.1 Priapulus caudatus | reverse complement strand
ACATGTGTGCCTGTGTCACGGAGCTGGCTCCCCGCTGGCCCCCTCCCCTCCCCCCGGCGCACATGTAGCCGCGCTCCCTCCTTCCGGCTGCTCCGGACAATGAGACGACTATAAGACTCGCAGCACAGGAACGACATTGTTGGACATCGGCGGCGGCGGCGGCCCGCAGTCGTGCAAATCAGTGCGTGAATCATGCAGCATCCCGCGCATCACCGCACGCTGTTGCCATGCCCACCGTCACCTTGACAACGCCGCGCACAATGGCCGACAATGTATGTGTTTTACCAGTTGAGCAAGCGATGTCTTGTAAGTCTAGCAC
>NW_014614365.1:0-319 GCF_000485595.1 Priapulus caudatus | reverse complement strand
TGGCGTATTTTATTGCCTTGAAAAACCGCGTGTTAAACGGCACGTTGACACTCGCGCAGGGCAAGATGGCAGCACTAACGCCAACGCGGAGAAACCACTCCCCTCCTCACCCACGCCTTCCGCCGCCGAGATCGCCTACCGTGAAATACTGTTGGATTATCAACAGATGGAGCAGAATATCCGTCAACAAGCGCAACGGGAACGGTGTTCATTTACGGATTATCTCCACCTGAATCAACTCAGTGACTGGTGGAACGCGTTGGTACTCAAGATGGATACAACTTATGCGGCATACGTTACAGACGTGCAAGCTCAGGAG
>NW_014614364.1:0-319 GCF_000485595.1 Priapulus caudatus | reverse complement strand
CTCACCTATGTAAGCGTCAGGCTGGTTTTTGATTCGACTGAACCATTTCCAGAAACGCATCGGTGACGCGCAAACTGAGGCGTTCCTTCAGGCAGATAATATATTCGGCATGGACCAGGTCGGCATCGCTAACACGCAAACAATGCAAGCGGGTATCGGCGACCAGTTCGTGTTCGGCGACTATGCCGACACCAAACCCAGCCGCAACGGCCTCGCGTACACCTTCACGGCCGGTAATTTCCATGACCTGGTCAAGCTTGCCGTCGATGCGTTTAACCGCCTCTTCGAAAATAGAGCGTGTACGCGAGCCCTGTTCACG
>NW_014614363.1:0-319 GCF_000485595.1 Priapulus caudatus | reverse complement strand
CCTGCGTGCGTGTGTGAGTGCGCGCGTGTGTGCGTGTGCGTGCGTGCGTGCATGTTTCTGCGTGTGTGCGTGCGTGCGCGCGCGCGGTGTGTTCTGCGCTGTGTGAGAGATGATTTGAAGCTCGGTATCTGAGGAGAGCTGCATGGTCGCTGCTACTAACATAGCCCAGTTCAGTTGTAGGTGTTAACGTTAGGGGGTACCTTCCCCCTTTCTCCTCCTGCAGGGGTGACCGTTCTGTCTGTGCGTGGGATGGGCGCAAATCGAGTTTAAAAAGTGGGGAGGGGGCAGACGTGTGCGAGGGAGCTAAGCGCTCGAGGGG
>NW_014614362.1:0-319 GCF_000485595.1 Priapulus caudatus | reverse complement strand
GACATACGCAGCGTTGGCACACCACGGCATACGCAGCGTTGACACACCGCGGCATACCACGGCAAGCAGCGTTGACACACCACGGCATACGCAGCGTTGACACACCACGGCATACGCAGCGTTGACACACCACGGCATACGCAGCGTTGACACACCTTGACACACCACGGCAGTCGACGCTGCGTATGCCGTGGTGTGTCGACGCTGCGTATGCCGTGGTGTGTCGACGCTGCGTAACACCACGGCATACGCAGCGTCGACACACCACGGCATACGCAGCGTTGACACACCGCGGCATACGCAGCGTTGACACACCACC
>NW_014614361.1:0-319 GCF_000485595.1 Priapulus caudatus | reverse complement strand
GTGAGCGACCGGACTGATACTAACCACTATGTAGATTTATCTTCTTTTACTTCTAGGTATATGACACTCGCAAAAACCGCTAATCATCGCTGAATGCAGTGCAATAATTAAACGTTCGACGTACGTGCACAGACGACGTAAGTGCACATACTGAGACAACTGTTTTTAATCTATCATCAGGCTGCATGCATGGGAATTATAATTATTATCGAAAACTAGACTTCACGTTTTATACGGCTAATAGTTGGCTCTTTCTATTTGCGTTCGTGGCCGGATTAAAATGCACATGCCAAATCACTTCTTTTTACTGTAAGAGCAC
>NW_014614360.1:0-319 GCF_000485595.1 Priapulus caudatus | reverse complement strand
CGCTGCACTCGGTGAAGCCTGCTGGCAGGCGTTGAAAAAGGCATCCCTGTAGTCGCATTGAAGGGTGGAGATTCACCCGCTGGCGAAGCAGTCGCGTTAAGCCACACCGGTGCAATGGTAGTCGAACAGAACTTGTGGCAAGCCTTTGCCGAGCGCTACGCAATTGCCGAGGTCAGCTCACCGAAAGCGCTGGTCGAAACCCTCAAGCTTCTCACCATCGGCGGTGTTCCACGCGGCCCCAGGCTCTCGGCAGTATCTTTTTCGGGCGGCCTAAATGGTCTCATCGCCAGCCGGGCGTCGGCATTGGGTTTAAAGCTGG
>NW_014614359.1:0-319 GCF_000485595.1 Priapulus caudatus | reverse complement strand
GTGTGTGATACCATGTGTGTGACATTATGTGTGTGTGATACCATGTGTGTGATATTATGCGTGTAATACCATGTGTGTGATACCATGTGTGTGATACCATGTGTGTGATACGATGTGTGCGATACCATGTGTGTGATACCATGTGTGTGATACCATGTGTGTGACATTATGTGTGTGTGATACCATGTGTGTGATATTATGCGTGTAATACCATTTGTGTGATACCATGTGTGTGATACCATGTGTGTGACATTATGTGTGTGTGATACCATGTGTGTGATATTATGCGTGTAATACCATTTGTGTGATACCATGTGTG
>NW_014614358.1:0-319 GCF_000485595.1 Priapulus caudatus | reverse complement strand
TCTATGACCCCTCCCCATCTAGACATCTCTCTATCCTTCTCACATACGCACACGCAGACACATACACACACACGCACGCACGCACACACGCAAACACGCACGCACACACGCGCACGCACGCACCCACACACGCACGCACGCATGCACACAAACGCACGCATGCACGTACGCACACACGCACACATGCACGCACACACAGGCAAGCACGCACGCACGCACGTAAGCACGCACGCACGTAAGCACGCACGCACGCACGCACGCAAGCACGCACGCACGCACGCACGTAAGCACGCACGCACGCACGCACGCACGCAAGCCC
>NW_014614357.1:0-319 GCF_000485595.1 Priapulus caudatus | reverse complement strand
TAATTGAATGTTTAATAAAGACCGATTGATCAGAAACTATCGCCATGGTGATGTCTTCAGGGATGGCATTTTGCGCTTGTAGGTTTTGTAGGCGATGTTTTACTTCATTTACAACGGCGACGGTATTTGCCTGAGGTTGTTTTTGTACAGACATTTTTACGCCAGGTACTTTGTTTAAACGAATTCTCAGACGTTCATCTTTATGTTTGTCGATTACTTGAGCAACATCAATTACCCGAATAGTATTGTCGATGTTACTGTTTTCATCCGTTGAATTGGCTGTCTGCAAAGGCAGTTGTTTAAGCTCGTCTAGCGAAGC
>NW_014614356.1:0-319 GCF_000485595.1 Priapulus caudatus | reverse complement strand
GCAGGTGTGTAAACAACAACAACAACAACAACAACAATGTACATAGTGCTGATGTACAGGTGTCACAGAGCGCCTTCTTGCAGGTGTGTAAGCAACAACAACAACAAGACACCTGTACATCAGCACTATGTACATTGTTGGCAGAGCGCCTTCGTACAGGTGTGTAAACAACAACAACAACAACAATGTACATAGGGCTGATGTACAGGTGTCACAGAGCGCCTTCGTGCAGGTGTGTAAACAACAACAACAACAACAACAACAGCAACAACAACAACAATGTACACAGTCAACACAGTACAACAACATGTCAGAGAGC
>NW_014614355.1:0-319 GCF_000485595.1 Priapulus caudatus | reverse complement strand
GTCATATATAACAATACAGTTACATATAACACAGTCATATATAACAACACAGGTACATATAACACAGTCATATATAACAACACAGGTACATATAACACGGTCATACATAACAACACAGGTACATATAACACGGTCATACATAACAACACAGGTACATATAACACAGTCATATATAACAACACAGGTACATATAACACAGTCATATATAACAACACAGGTACATATAACACAGTCATATATTACAACACAGTTACATATAACACAGTCATATATAACAACACAGGTACATATAACACAGTCATTTATAACAATACAGTTA
>NW_014614354.1:0-319 GCF_000485595.1 Priapulus caudatus | reverse complement strand
GCGGCAAGGTTCGCCAGCAGATATTGCGAAGACTGTATTGTTTTTAGTTCGTGATGCAGATTATATTACTGGGCAAGTCATAGCAGTTGATGGTGGTAGGGTATTGAACCATTAATAGTGTTATGATCAAAAATTAGGCGCAAAGGGTATTAACGGGGTGTGGTATAAATATCATGCAAGAGAGGGGGCGATGCTGTGAATTTTAGCCAGAAAATATCAGGAGAAGCAGACGTGCTAAATTCTGGTGTGATCGTCTCAGTGCGCGGTAGTGTGGTGGATATAGTGTTTGAGAAATATTTGCCCCCCATTCACTCCTTAC
>NW_014614353.1:0-319 GCF_000485595.1 Priapulus caudatus | reverse complement strand
ACACACACACACACACACACACACACACACACACACACACACACACACACACACACACACACACACACACACACACATATATATATATATCATGGTGGGTGTGCACCGATGTAACGAAAATAAATGTGTATTGTAATAATGTGGGTTATCCATGCGCTATTTTAAAGCCCTTACCAGCATTACCAACAGTTTATCTATGTTCACGATAGAGTTTCACTTTCAGTTTCCCACCGTTTTCAGATCCGTGGCGGGCAGTGTGCCCCGAATTCCGATGTAGGGGGCGCTGCAACGAGACGGCGATCGCAGCGCACCCTTGCAG
>NW_014614352.1:0-319 GCF_000485595.1 Priapulus caudatus | reverse complement strand
GCCGGTAAGTGATAATTTAGGCAATACGGTGAATGTAGATCCCCTGAGTCCATCGTATGGTCTGCCTACAGTCGCAGGGATAGGTCAAGATATAGGTACCTCACAAGACGCCACCCTTAATAATTGTTCCGATTACAGTGATGCTCCAGCTGATAGCTCACCCGCACCGGATGGCAGTAGTACAACGGCCTATGGTATTGCATCGCATATAGTGACGCCGGGCATACGGCTTGGCGTGACGATCACCGAAGAGACCAGCGCGGTTGAGAATGCAGATAACGCCACCGATGACGGCATCGTGGTTCCGATCTTGACGTCA
>NW_014614351.1:0-319 GCF_000485595.1 Priapulus caudatus | reverse complement strand
TTTTAAAACTATGTCACACACACAAATTACTACGGCCATTAAAGCAGCGCTCAGCAGCTCATTACTTGGTTTTTCATTATTAATCTCAAACAACGTACAAGCAGTAGAAGTTGATGCCGGCGTACCTGAATACAAAGCTGTTAGCGGCATATCAGGAAATTTATCCAGCGTAGGTTCTGATACATTAGCTAATTTAATGACACTATGGGCCGAGTCATTCAAACGTTCATACCCAAACGTTAACATTCAAATTCAAGCTGCTGGTTCATCTACTGCGCCACCAGCATTAACTGAAGCAACAGCTAGCTTTGGTCCTATG
>NW_014614350.1:0-319 GCF_000485595.1 Priapulus caudatus | reverse complement strand
CTTGAGCAAATAACTCACGTGTGCGCCGGGCTTTAGCAAACAAGTTATTTTCGGTTCTTTTCGGAACCTTAGATTCGGCAAGTTATGCTATTATTTATTTTGCTTTGCCGTTATCATACAAGTAAGCTTTCATAATGGTTACATATTCGTTTTCAAAAACCTAGTGGGTGATGCGGCTGCCCCACCTCCTTCCCTTCCCCCTTCCCCTCCCCCTCCCCCGGATGCTGCTCTCTCTCTCTCACGCACGCACGCACGCACGCACGCACGCACGCACGCACGCACGCACGCACGCACCCACCCACGCACGCACGCACGCACG
>NW_014614349.1:0-319 GCF_000485595.1 Priapulus caudatus | reverse complement strand
AATTATTGCTGCCAGATGGTACGCGTTTTATGGAAAAATACGACCCGCGCGCAGAATTAGCGCCGCGCGATATTGTCGCACGCACCATCGACCATGAAATGAAACGTCTGGGGATCGACTCAGTGTTTATCGACATTAGTCATCGCTCGAAGAAATTTATCACTGAACACTTCCCGAATGTCTACGCCACCTGCGAGAAATTCGGCTATGATATGAGCAAAGAGCCTATCCCCGTTGTACCGGCTGCACACTATACCTGCGGCGGGATTATCGTAGATCACAATGGCCAAACTGATATTGATAATCTCTATGCCATCGG
>NW_014614348.1:0-319 GCF_000485595.1 Priapulus caudatus | reverse complement strand
AGAGAGAGCAAGAACGAGAGCGGTGGTGAGGAAACATAATGTATATAATGTAATTAAGAAGACACAAACTGAAAAGACGAGAAACACGTCTGTGCTTTGATTCTTAAGGAAAAGAACAATGAGATTCTCTCCTGCAACAACCAGTTGGCAGAGTTAGTCACCCGTCTGGATAAGGCACAGAGTGAAGCTGTGAAATGGGAGTCTCGATGGATGCACATCAAGAACACGGCCGCGAAGAAAACGTTGCTGCTTGGCCGCATCAAGATGTAAGTGGGAGAAAGAGGGGGGAAGAGAGAGAGAGAGAGAGAGAGAGAGAAGG
>NW_014614346.1:0-319 GCF_000485595.1 Priapulus caudatus | reverse complement strand
ACTCTCTCTCTCTCTCTCTCTCTCTCTCTCTCTCTTTTTCGCTCGCTTTCTCTCTCTCTTTCTCGCTCGCCCTGTCTCTCTCCTTTTCTCTCTCTTTTTTTCGCGCGCTCTTTCTTAGCGCAATTAATCGTCCTGAACTAAAAGTGTTCATAACTAAGAAGCGCGTATTAATTCTGAAATAGACGAATTAACCCGCCAATTTTTTCTCGAGAGACGCTCTCTCTCTCTCTCTCTCTCTCTCTCTCTCGCTCTCACACACTTAAGTTAAACGACCCGTGTCGCTAGGTTTTATACTATGTTAAATAATTCGATATCTACG
>NW_014614345.1:0-319 GCF_000485595.1 Priapulus caudatus | reverse complement strand
TGTGTGTGCGTGCGTGCGTGTGTGTGTGTGTGTGTGGCGGGCCAGCTAATGGGTTTTCGCTCTCGCCGCGTGTTCGATGCGAGCCTTTGTCGACGACGTGACGACAATAAAACGGGTCAAAGCCTCGAGGCGGGACTCGATCGCACGAGCGCTGCGCCGACGCGTGAGTGCTGGCTCATAGCGTGCTATGTGGTGCGTGCGTGCGCGCATGCGTGCGCGCTGACGACGCGTGAGTGCTGGCTCATGCGTGTATGTGGTGCGTGCGTGCGTGCGTGCGTGCGTGCGTGCGCGAGCGCTGACGACGCGTGAGTGCTGGCTG
>NW_014614344.1:0-319 GCF_000485595.1 Priapulus caudatus | reverse complement strand
GAGGGTGAGATGTAGAAACCAGGGAGGGGGTGAGATGTAGAAACCAGGGAGGGGGTGAGATGTAGAAACCAGGGAGGGGGTGAGATGTAGAAACCAGGGAGGGGGTGAGGGGCAGGCAGCCATGCATGCAGGCAGACATACAGGCAGGCAGACAGGCAGCCATACATGTATGCAGGCATACAGGCAGGCAGGCAGACATGTATGCAGGCATACAGGCAGGCAGGCATACAGGCAGACATACATGTATGCAGGCATACATGTATGCAGGCATACAGGCAGGCAGACATGTATGCAGGCATACAGGCAGGCAGGCATACAG
>NW_014614343.1:0-319 GCF_000485595.1 Priapulus caudatus | reverse complement strand
CAGCAGCAGCAGCAGCAGCGCAGCAGCAGCAGAAGACAGCAGCAGCAGCAGAAGACAGCAGAAGCAGCAGCAGCAGCAGTAGCAGCAGCAGCAGCAGCAGTAGTAGTAGTAGTAGTAGTAGTTGTAGTAGTAGTAGTAGTAGTAGTAGTAGTAGTAGTAGTAGTAGTAGTAGTAGTAGTAGTAGTAGTAGTAGCAGCAGCAGCATCCCTGCATCCCTGCATCCCTACATCCCTGCATCCCTGCATCCCTGCATCCCTGCATCCCTGCATCCCTACATCCCTGCATCCCTGCATCCCTGCATCCCTACATCATTAGTGAT
>NW_014614342.1:0-319 GCF_000485595.1 Priapulus caudatus | reverse complement strand
CTCTCTCTCTCTCTCTCTCTCTCTCTCCTCCTCTCTCTCTCTCTCTCTCTCTCTCTCTCTCTCTCTCTCTCTCTCTCTCTCTCTCTCTCTCTCTCTCTCTCTCTCTCTCTCTCTCTCTCTCTCTCTCTCTCTCTCTCGCTCAAGTTCTCTCTCTCTCTCCTTCTCTCTATATCGCTCCCTCTCTCTCCCTCTCTCTCTCGCGCGAGCTTTCTGTCTCTCTCTCTCTCTCTTGCGTGCTCTCTCTCTCTCGCTCTCTTTCTTTCTCGCTCTCTCTTCCCCCTCTCTCTCTCTTTCTCTCTCTGCCCCCCCTCCTCTCTCT
>NW_014614341.1:0-319 GCF_000485595.1 Priapulus caudatus | reverse complement strand
CGCTTGCGAGACCTCGATGTGTATTTATTGGACCGGCAGCATTACTTTGAGCTGTTACCCGCATCTTTACACGATGGCTTGATCATTATGTTTAATATTTTTGAAATCGAACGCAATGATCAGTTAAAAAAGATAACAGGACACTTAAAAAAGCGCCGAATATAAAAAAATCAATGAACAACCTGGCTGCACTTTTTAGTGGCTCAGACGAACTACAGGCAGGTGCGAATGCCGACCATTCCTCTTTTCTTTATGCGCGTGAATTGATCTGGAAACGATATCGCAAGGTTTGTAAGATTGCCCGCGAAATTGATCCCAC
>NW_014614340.1:0-319 GCF_000485595.1 Priapulus caudatus | reverse complement strand
ACGCAGTTAGTTTTGGTTTATTTCATGCTGCGGCAATTCATTTAGTACATGATTTATTCCCGGGACGCTTGGGGTTTAACCAGTTCTTGGGGCTTGCGTGCACGTCTGTGGTATGTAGATAAAATGCCTTTAGCTTTACCGTCTGCAAGTGAGGACGCGACTGCTGCTGCGCAGTAATTGTGAATGATGGTGTAACAGAAGCGATGCGCACCGACGTTAGAGATTATCCATATTATCGTCTATCGGTATTTTATCTTTTCTTCTTTACGGCTTTAGGGGCATTCGTCCCCTATTGGTCGCTCTATTTACAATCTTTAGC
>NW_014614339.1:0-319 GCF_000485595.1 Priapulus caudatus | reverse complement strand
GGGGGGCGCTGCACGCAGCGCGAGCAGCGAGGTAGGGGCGCCGCACGCAGCGCGAGCAGCGAGGTAGGGGGCGCTATTAACATACAGAACAATCAGCAAGATAGCGCGCACCTGCCCTTAATTTCGAACCCTGTAAACTGACCCTTGTAGACCTTGATTTCAAACTCTGTAAACTGACCCTTGTAGACCTTGATTTCAAACTCTGTAAACTGACCCTTGTAGGTTTGCTTTCCTTGATTTCGAACCCTGTAAACTGACCCTTGTAGGTTTGCTTTCCTTGATTTCGAACCCTGTAAACTGACCCTTGTAGGTTTGCTTT
>NW_014614338.1:0-319 GCF_000485595.1 Priapulus caudatus | reverse complement strand
CGGCCGCACGGAGACATTGGCATCACAACGGAAAGAACCTTCTTGCATGTTGCCATCACAAATACCGATCCAGCGCACTAACGAATGCAGTTTCTTGGCGTAAGCCACGGCTTCGGCGGGGAAATAACGATAGTCATGCGCGTCGCCTTTGCTACGCATGGTACGGGTTTCATTTTTATCGGCATCGTAAAGCCGAGTTTCTTGTTGGATGGTGCCACCGTCTTCAATAATTTCGATTTGCCGTCTCGCTTCATACTCAATGGCTTTTTCCAGAAAACGGAAGGGATTGAGGTTTTTGATTTCACAACGTGTTCCTAGG
>NW_014614337.1:0-319 GCF_000485595.1 Priapulus caudatus | reverse complement strand
CCTCCCTCTCCTTCTCCCTCTCTCCCTTCAATCTCTTTCCCCGGTCTCCCATTCCACTACCTCTCTATCTGCGTCTCTTTCTTCTTCCACTCACCCCATCTCTTGCCCTGCTCCACGCCTATCCGCTCTCTATGGCACGTAATCCGCCGTTAGTTTGATTGAACGCGAGTTATCTCCAAAAATAATCCGCATGATGGCGGTGTGACGAGCACAGCCCGTATTGCTTACGATGCGATGTAATTGTAGCGGCTATTATTGCTGTGCGCTCAGGCTGCATGTCGCACGCTCCTGCTACGTCCCTAGGTTTCAGCGCCGTAGC
>NW_014614336.1:0-319 GCF_000485595.1 Priapulus caudatus | reverse complement strand
AGAGAGAGAGAGAGAGAGACCTACGTCAAGCCCGAATGACGGTACTACGAATTATAAGCAAATAAGGAAATAGAATAACATCAAATCGCTCCGAGCAATCACAGAGCTAACACATCATCACTGCCCCCCCCCCCACCATGGTCTAGCTGACACTACAGCTAACCACCTAGCCGCTGTCATATTCACACCCCCACAACTATACTATACTATACTATGCTATACTATACTATACTATACTATACTATACTATGACTATGCTATGCTATGCTATGCCAGGCTATGCTATGCTATGCTATGCTATGCTATGCTATGCTATGCT
>NW_014614335.1:0-319 GCF_000485595.1 Priapulus caudatus | reverse complement strand
ATATATATAGCTTAGTCCGAAGTGCCTGCAGAGGCATCTGATCTTTGAAAACGAAAAGCAGTTTTTAGTTTTTACAATTTTTATATTTGAGGAAGAGAGAGAGAGAGAGACAGAAAGAGTAAGTGAAAGAGAGAGGGGGAGGGGAGAGCAAAGAAACCCGGCGAATCTTTCCTAGTAAAAAAAAGATGAAGAGAATCGTTTGGAAAATGATGCGCATAACTGCAGGCAAGTTGGCGACAAAACTATTGCTTCTTGTTATGGCTTCGTGTTCAGTGCTGTTTAAACAAGGGGAAGCCAGATCCTCTCCTCTCTCTCTCTC
>NW_014614334.1:0-319 GCF_000485595.1 Priapulus caudatus | reverse complement strand
TGTGTGTGTGTGTGTGCGGGCGTGCATGCGTGCGTGCGTGTGTGCGCGTGCGCGCGCGCGTGAGTGTGTGCGCGCGTGTGTGTGCGTGCGTGCGTACGTGTCGCGCGTATGTAACCGACTGTACAAGAACCGTGCACGTGCGTATGCGACGCTATACCACCGTCCACCCTGCGTTATACCAGCAGATCTTACAGTGAGAATCTTCACAGTAATCATGGAGGCATTAAAACGGCTCTGGTCTACCAGACAGAGACACACGCCCAGTGACCCTGCGACAATACGGGCGTGTGATTGCAGATGTCACAGCGAACGAGACAGT
>NW_014614333.1:0-319 GCF_000485595.1 Priapulus caudatus | reverse complement strand
GAGCGAGAGTGAGATAGAGAGACAGACAGAAAGGAGAGAGATAGAGAGAGAGAGAGAGAAAGATAGAGAAAGGAAAGAAAGCGAGAGAGAGCGCGAGTCAGAAAGAGAGAGAGCGAGTCAGAAAGAGAGAGAGCGAGGGGGTGGATGAGAAATAGAAGAGAAAATATAGTGGAGGAGAGATAGAAGGGGGAAAGAGAGTGTGAGAGAGAGAAAGCGAGTCAAAGAGAGAGAGAGAGAGAGAAAGCGAGTCAAAGAGAGAGAGAGAGAAAGCGAGTCAAAGAGAGAGAGAGAGAAAGCGAGTCAAAGAGAGAGAGAGAGA
>NW_014614332.1:0-319 GCF_000485595.1 Priapulus caudatus | reverse complement strand
ATATGCAACACCTCATTCGCAGTACATCCAGAGCGTCTCAATACCGTTTCAAAAATGGCTGGATGAGGTTTCATGAAACCCACATCGGCAGCTGAAACGGCAAACTCAAACCAGTGGCTCACGCCTGTTTTTTCAATATCGGCATTTCCATTACTCACTGCGACCATACGATATTGTTTTTTTAATCCATTTAGAACGTCGACCACATCATCAAAGAGTGTGACTTGTTGCCGTGCGTCATAAAATATCTGGAATGCGAAATCGACCCAACGGTTCTCTATCTCAAACTCATCAGCCAGTGCTTTTAACGATTCAATGC
>NW_014614331.1:0-319 GCF_000485595.1 Priapulus caudatus | reverse complement strand
TACTACTACTGCTCTACTGCTGCTACTGCTACTACTACTGCTACTACTACTACTACTGCTACTGCTGCTGCTACTGCTACTGCTACTACTACTACTACTACTGCTACTACTGCTACTGCTACTGCTACTATTGCTGCTACTACAGCTGCTGCTGCTGCTGCTACTGCTACTGCTACTGCTGTTACTGCTACTACAGCTGCTGCTACTGCTGCTACTGCTACTACAGCTGCTGCTACTGCTGCTGCTGCTTCTACTGCTGCTGCTGCTGCTGCTGCTGTTACTGCTACTGTTACTGCTACTACAGCTACTGCTGCTGCTG
>NW_014614330.1:0-319 GCF_000485595.1 Priapulus caudatus | reverse complement strand
TCTCTCTCTACTCTCTATCTCTCTCTCTCTCTCGCTCTCTTCTCTCCTCTCTCTGTCTCGTTTCTCTCTTCTCTCTCTCTCTCGTTTTCTTCTCTCTCTCTCTCTCTCACTCTTGTTGTCTCTATCTCTCTTTTTCTCTCGCTTTCGTCTGTCTCTCTCTCTCTCTCTCTCTCTCGTTCTCTCTCGCCTTCTCTCTGTGTCTCTTTCTCTCTCTCTTGCTGTCTCTATTTCTCTCGCTCTCTCTCTCCCCCCTCTCTCTCTCTATTTGTCTCGCTCTCTCTCT
The DNA here is from genome assembly GCF_000485595.1 of Priapulus caudatus. Taxonomy (NCBI): domain Eukaryota; kingdom Metazoa; phylum Priapulida; class Priapulimorpha; order Priapulimorphida; family Priapulidae; genus Priapulus; species Priapulus caudatus. Next base: position 36 of record NW_014614330.1, on the reverse strand, counting down.
TTCTTTTTGTCTCTCTGTGTGTGTGTAATCGGATCG
>NW_014614329.1:0-319 GCF_000485595.1 Priapulus caudatus | reverse complement strand
CGTTTACGCAATTTGTACCCGGTCACGTACACCTCAAAGACCTTGGACAATTAGTCGCGCGTGAAATGAAAAAGCGGGCGGTGTGGCAAAAGAGTTTAATACCATTGCGGTGGATGATGGTATCGCCATGGGTCATGCCGGTATGTTATACAGCTTGCCATCACGTGAAGTCATCTCCGATGCGGTCGAGTACATGGTCAATGCGCATTGTGCAGATGCTTTAGTGTGTATTTCCAACTGCGATAAAATTACTCCAGGCATGCTCAATGCGGCATTGCGTTTGAATATTCCAGTGGTCTTTGTGTCTGGCGGCCCGATG
>NW_014614328.1:0-319 GCF_000485595.1 Priapulus caudatus | reverse complement strand
GCCGGAGTTGCAGGTGGTATTCCGATCATCAAAGCCTTACGCGAAGGTCTTGCTGCGAATAAAATTCAATGGTTGGCGGGTATTATCAATGGCACGGGTAATTTTATTCTCACCGAGATGCGTGATAAAGGGCGCGACTTTGATGATGTTCTCGCTGAAGCACAGGCTTTGGGGTATGCAGAAACCGATCCTACTTTCGATGTCGAAGGCATTGATGCGGCACATAAATTATCTATTTTATCGTCGATTGCCTTTGGCATCCCGTTGCAGTTTGATAAAACGTATACAGAGGGCATTTCCAAGATCACACGTGAAGACG
>NW_014614327.1:0-319 GCF_000485595.1 Priapulus caudatus | reverse complement strand
ACTGGTATGCACTTCAACGCGCTGCATTTCCAGCCAGGCCATCTGCCAGCCACCCAATGAACGTTTGTCTACTGCCGCAAAACGTTTACCTCGTAGGTCTGACAGGTTACGGATATCGTCCCTGTCATGACGGCTAAGGATGACACCACCGAACTCGCTCAATACTTCACCTCCCGCAACCTGGTTACGCATGGTAACAATCCGGCTGGCGCCATACTTTCGTTCCAGCGTGATATAGAAACTTGAGTTCGCCAGCACGAAATCTACTTTATGATTCTGCACAGCGGGTGCGATTTCATCAAATGGAAGCGGGGTGATA
>NW_014614326.1:0-319 GCF_000485595.1 Priapulus caudatus | reverse complement strand
GTCGCAATACGTTGGAAGTTGATATCAGTACGTGAGAACTGAGGCGTTATATAACGCACATAGTCTTCCATGCGACGAAGGATTGTATCGACGATGACTTCTTCAGAGTAGCCGCGCTCTGAGCTATCGCGGTGAATCTTCTGTATCCACTCAAGGTTTACAGATGGTACGACACCGACCAGCAGGTCGACGTGTTCTGCAACGTTGTGGTCTTCAGTGACAACACCGCCGTGAAGGCCTTCGTAGAACATGACGTCAGTGTTCGCTGGAACGTCTTCCCATGGTGTGAACTGACCCGGTGTGAGGCCGCCATAAGGAG
>NW_014614325.1:0-319 GCF_000485595.1 Priapulus caudatus | reverse complement strand
TAAGATAGCAGGATCTACTTTCTCACTCTCAAGTAGAGCCTCCACAAATGGAATAAAACTCGAATCCAAAACACTGTCTGCCGATATATTCACCGTAAATAATTTACCTTTTTTCCCCAACAGCTCCTCCCTGTTCGAAGCAATGATGCTTACTGTTTTACTGACAACCCAACGATCTATTTTAGACATCAAGCCCAAGCGTTCAGCAGATGGAAGAAAACTCCCTGGAGTCAATAACCCCCCCCCCATGCTCCATACGCACTAGCACCTCATATCGATCTACAACACAATCACCTTCTTCCGCCAAAGCAACAATGGG
>NW_014614324.1:0-319 GCF_000485595.1 Priapulus caudatus | reverse complement strand
TGCGCCATGGCGATCGAGAATAGGCTGCCGCCCGAGATAGACGAACGGCTGCGGACCGGTTGATGGCCCGGGCGCAAGGCCAGGTTGTGAAGCTGACGGCATAGATGGCGCGGAACCAGGGGTGCCCCTGCCCGCATCGTCTCGCGCAGCCTCGCTTGCCGGCGCGGCAAACGCTGACGATGAATCGGACATGGCGGATGACTCGTACGGATGGAATAGCCGGTAATGGCCGCCGTCTTGCCGGGCCGCCCCTGCGGCCGGCAAGACGGGCGCTGCACGCGCCGACCCATTGCGCATGGCGAACGGCGTCTCGACCGGC
>NW_014614323.1:0-319 GCF_000485595.1 Priapulus caudatus | reverse complement strand
GAACCCAAAATGTCAAAAAAAAAATTGGGGTCGCGGCTATTTTCGTGGGTCGGTCGAAGGACAGCAAACATGTAATGTTTTAAAGATGGCCTTAGCTGTGGGTGCAGCACCAGGTGGTCGGACATGGTGCCCTCCCCTTCCACCTGCCCCCTCCTCACCCTGGCCTGCTCTCCTCCTCCTCCCCATTCCCCCACCCTTTCCCCCATACATTAATAATTAATGATGTAGTTTCCGATGTCTAGCTGTGGGTGCAGCACCAGGTGGTCTGACATGGTGCCCTCCTCCTCCTCCCCCTCCCCCTCCCTCCCCCTCCTCCTCC
>NW_014614322.1:0-319 GCF_000485595.1 Priapulus caudatus | reverse complement strand
GAAAATAAGCAAAACACTATTGTTAACCTAGAAGGCAAACGCCTAACTCATTGTCGCAGCAATACTAAAACAACCCTGACGAGTTTATTTGGCGATGTTAATGTGATCCGTAAAGGTTATAGCCAGCGTAAAATTACGAGGGAATATCCCTTAGACGGTGAGCTAAACCTAGCGAAAGACCAATTTTCAGATGGGCTAAGGTTGCAGGTACACAGCAAATAAGCCATTGCGCTTACGATCATGTAGTAGAGCACATCAATCAAAACACAGGTGGTAAAATTGCTAAACGACAATGCCTAGCCCTAACTCAGGATATGGC
>NW_014614321.1:0-319 GCF_000485595.1 Priapulus caudatus | reverse complement strand
CGGCGGCGGCGGTGGTGGCGGTGGCGGTGACGGTGGTGGTGTTTTCGCTGCTGTTGTTGCTGCTTCTGCTGGTGTTGTTGTTGTTGTTGCTTCTCTTGCTACTGTTGCCACTATTAGCGAGGAATGCCCGCCTGGGCGACACGGTCCGGTGCCTCAGGTCAGGGTAGAGAGATGTACAGCAGGTGGAGTAAGAGGGGTGGTTTGTTGAGTAGATAGAAGGTTGTGGAATGGGGGTCGGAAGAGAGAGGTAATTGGAAATGGGTGGAGAGGAAAAAGGTGGGCTGGCTGAGGCGATTGCACATAAACGCACACGCGCACA
>NW_014614320.1:0-319 GCF_000485595.1 Priapulus caudatus | reverse complement strand
TATATATATATATATATATATAGAGAGAGAGAGAGAGAGAGAGAGAGAGCAAATATATATGGAAAATAGAATGTAGGCCTACTTGTCCAAATTTTGGTGACTGAGCATAAATGAATAAAATCATAAAAACCAGGTTTTCCTTATTTCATTAAATTTAATATAATCTTATGATATAGTTCTTAAATTTTATTATAATTTTTAAATAATCGTTCAGAGCAACTTTCGATAATGATAATAGTTCGAGCAGGAGAACGAAGGCAACACGAGGCGGCGCCACTAGACCCCGATGTCACACTCTGGTCAGAGCATATAAATCACG
>NW_014614319.1:0-319 GCF_000485595.1 Priapulus caudatus | reverse complement strand
CTGTACATGCGTGTATATGTGTTCATATGTCTGTACGTGCGTGTATATGTGTGCATATGTCTGTACATGCGTGTATATGTGTTCATATGTCTGTACGCGCGTGTATATGTGTGCATATGTCTGTACGTGCGTGTATATGTGTGCTTATGTCTGTACGTGCGTGTATATGTGTGCATATGTCTTATTAAAAAATAATTCACATGTCTATACGCGCGTGTAGGCCTACATGTCTGTACGTGCGTGTACATGTCTGTACGCCCATGTGTGTCTGTATACGCGCGTGTATATGTGTGCGTATGTCTGTACCTGCGTGTATATG
>NW_014614318.1:0-319 GCF_000485595.1 Priapulus caudatus | reverse complement strand
CGTGTGAGTATTTTAATAGATGATCGGGTTCGCGCGCAAACTCTACGACTAGGACGACTGCAGCATAACTGTAACATAGCAGACGCCACACGTGGCAGCGGCGGCGGCGCGGCGGCGGTGGCGGCAGCCTTGCACAATTAATCAGCAGGTAGTATAGTCGCGCGTACACAGGTAGGTGTGACAGCCCTATACATCGTTTCACGGCTACAACCCCGTACGCACGCACGCACGCACGCACACGCACACACACACGCGCGCGCGCACACGCACACACACACGCAGGCACGCACACGCGCGCGCACACGCACACGCACACACA
>NW_014614317.1:0-319 GCF_000485595.1 Priapulus caudatus | reverse complement strand
TTCTCATGTGTGTCTTCACAGCACCCGAATGAGAGAAGGCAGCATCACACAGATCGCACTTATGCGGTTTATCTCCCGTGTGAGTTCTCATGTGTGTCTTCACAGCACTCAGCCAGGAGAACGCAGCATCACACATATTGCACTTATATGGTTTATCTCCCGTGTGCGTTCTCATGTGTATCTTCACAGCACTCAGCCAGGAGAACGCAGCATCACACATATTGCACTTATATGGTTTATCTCCCGTGTGCGTTCTCATGTGTATCTTCACAGCACTCAGCCAGGAGAACGCAGCATCACACATATTGCACTTATATGG
>NW_014614316.1:0-319 GCF_000485595.1 Priapulus caudatus | reverse complement strand
GTGGCAGAGAGTGAGAGGAAAGAATAAGTGAGCGAGAAATGGACGACGGACAGACGAAGAGAGAGAGAGAGAGAGAAAGGCAGTGGGTGCAGTGAAGATGCAGAGCGTGCTTCACGCTAGGCTCGCTAGCTGTGCGCTACTGGCAGCTCTTCACGAGCACGTACGTCAACAGGGCAGCTGCTAACGAATTGCACAACGGCGGCTTCACGGCCAGCAAAACATGTTCAATTTCCACCGTACCGTATACACGCTGCTGCTGCTGCTGCTGCTGCTGCGGCTACTGCTACTGCTGCTGCTGCTGCTGCTGCTGCTGCTGCTG
>NW_014614315.1:0-319 GCF_000485595.1 Priapulus caudatus | reverse complement strand
CCCATGTCGCCCGATGTCGCCCGATGTCACCCGATGTAACCCGATGTCGCCCGATGTCGCCCGATGTCACCCGATGTCACCCGATGTTACCCGGTGTCGCCCGGTGTCGCCCGATGTCACCCGATGTTACCCGGTGTCGCCCGATGTCACCCGATGTCGCCCGATGTCACCCGATGTCACCCGACCCCATGTCGCCCGGTGTCGCCCGATGTCGCCCGATGTCACCCGATGTTACCCGGTGTCGCCCGATGTCGCCCGATGTCACCCGATGTTACCCGACCCCATGTCGCCCGATGTCGCCCGATGTCACCCGATGTAA
>NW_014614314.1:0-319 GCF_000485595.1 Priapulus caudatus | reverse complement strand
AAGCTTTTAAGTGCGTTTTTACGGTATTTATTGATACCGATAACTTATCGGCAATTTGTTGATTCGAATAGCCAATAGCCAGTAACTCCATTACTTTTTGTTCGCCTGAAGTGAGCTGTTCTACATTAGCCGTTAAAAATGGCACTTGAGTATCCGCCGTTTCAAAACGCTGGCAGATGTTTTCCATCAATATTTTTCGTTTTGGTGACCATTCTGTTACAGACCACTCCGACAAATAACCTATGGCAGTAGCATCTAACCTAGCCAAGTATTGAATAATGTTATGCTTGCTGGCACTAGTCACAATAGTTTTTAATGC
>NW_014614313.1:0-319 GCF_000485595.1 Priapulus caudatus | reverse complement strand
CGCAGACCGGGGCGACGCCGCTGATGAAGGCGGTGAGTAAGGGCGATGAGGCGGTGAGTAAGGGCGATGAGGCGGTGGCGCGGATGCTGCTCTCACATGGCGCCGACGCCAACGCCGCGGACTTGTACGGAGTGACCTCCTTACACCACGCGGCTCGCCTCGGCCGGCTGGACATCATGCGCCTGCTACTGGAGGCCGGTGCAGATCTAAACGCCGCCGAGACGCAGACCGGGGAGACGCCGCTGATGAAGGCGGTGAGTAAGGGCAAGGGGGCAATGGTGCGGATTCCGCTCTCACACGGCGCCGACGCCAATGCCGC
>NW_014614312.1:0-319 GCF_000485595.1 Priapulus caudatus | reverse complement strand
GCCGAGAGCCGCTTGTTAGGCTCTGGACATGAACTCACGGGTTTCAGTATTTACCTTTATTACTTCACCTTCAGCAAGATACTCAGGAACCTGGACGACAAGCCCCGTGGTAAGGGTCGCTGGTTTGGTTCTTGCCTGAGCCGACGCGCCTTTCATTGATGGTGCGCACTCGGTGATCTCGAGTGTAATGGTGCCAGGTAGTTCCAAACCAAGTAATGCGCCTTCAGAGATGAGTGCTTTAACGCCTTCCAGGCCTTCGCTCAAAAACAGCAGGTCGTCTTCAATAACGTTGTCTGCGATAGTGTATTGCTCGTAGGTT
>NW_014614311.1:0-319 GCF_000485595.1 Priapulus caudatus | reverse complement strand
GCCCCATAGCCACTATTATCATCCAGCCGCTATTGGCCAGCGCGAACACAATTGCACCGCCCCCGGCAAATACACCGAACAATGCCCCAGCAGTTATGCGTGGCCCTATTCGGTCCAGCATCGGCCCAACGACAAATTGCGCCAGGGCAAACATCAAAAACCAAGCGCCAAGTGCGTCGCTCATCTGACTGGGTGTCATCGCCAAATCAGTTGAAAGTGCCGGTGTCAGCACTGCCAAAAACGATCTAAAAAACTGGCTCATCACATAGGAGAAAGCGAGAGCAATCAGTCCAGCCATAAATTATTCCGTGCATTGTAG
>NW_014614310.1:0-319 GCF_000485595.1 Priapulus caudatus | reverse complement strand
ACACACACACACACACACACACACACACACACACACACACACACACACACACACACACACACCACTAAATGATTCAGTTGAGCTACTGCAAACGTGAGAAATCGCCAGCTATCCGGCGACCATCGTAAAAACGAGCAACAGTTTTACGATTAGACGAGTTAGACGTAGTAAACCGCGCGCTCGCGGACGTCGTCATGGCGGCCATTGTTGTGGCGTTATTACGCACACACACGCACACACGCACACACACACACACACACACACACACACACACACACACACACACACACACACACACACACACACACACACACACACA
>NW_014614309.1:0-319 GCF_000485595.1 Priapulus caudatus | reverse complement strand
GGTGTCCGTTACACTGCAAGTAAACACAGGTGTCCGTCACGGAGAGAAGGACAGAGACATCGCTCTCTCTAACACACACACGGGCGCGCGCACACACACACACTCACGCGCGCGCACGCGCACACATAATACACACACACGCACACACGTACACACGTACACACGCGCGCGGGCACACACACACACACGCACGCACACACACACACGCACGCACACACACGCACGCACGCACACACACACACGCGCGCGCACACACTCTCTCTCCCCCTTCTCTCTCTCATACACGCTTACACTTACATCTCACGTTTCCGCAGGTTCT
>NW_014614308.1:0-319 GCF_000485595.1 Priapulus caudatus | reverse complement strand
CCGCTGTCTTTTGTTGCTTGATTTTTTCTTTTATTTCGATTTCGATACCCAGGACTTGAAACTCTTTTTCGATGGCTTTGAAATAGGATGTTAGTGAAAAAGTGTCATCAGCTTTGAGCAGTGAAAAATCAAGATCTTCTGAAAAGCGATCAAGTTGATAGAAGATTCTTAGCGCAGTTCCACCGTAAAAGGCGGCTTTTTCGAAGAAATCTCCCCTATACAGACCCGCCAAGGCAATTTCCTGCATGATCTCTCGCAATGCTTGATGGTAATCATCGGCATTATTTATGGAATAGCGCTTGAGCATTGTTTCAATCAT
>NW_014614307.1:0-319 GCF_000485595.1 Priapulus caudatus | reverse complement strand
GAGAGAGAGAGAGGGGGGGAGGGAAGACCAGTTTCATTCATCATTCTGCGATGTCGACTGTCGGCGCGGTGATGTGTGTGAGGGGCGCGTGCGTGCGTCCGTGCGTACGCGCGTGCGTACGTGCGTGCGTGCGTTCGTGCGTGTGTGTGTGTGTGTGTGTGCGTGCACGTGCCCCGGTGGTTAACGCGACGCTGTAACTGCTAGTGTGTACGCCCACCACGCACGCACGCACGCACGCACCACGTATATACACGGACGCACGTATTATATGCATATCACGTACCACGCACCCCCCCCCCCACACACACAGACACGCACG
>NW_014614306.1:0-319 GCF_000485595.1 Priapulus caudatus | reverse complement strand
GGCAGCTGTTTATCAGTTAACGGGTGGTTCAGCACCAGCGGCAATTAGTGGTGCTGCCTCAACAGATGCGCACAAAGCAATTGCACAACAATTAAAAGACGCTGAATCAGCAACGATTATTCTTGGTAACGTTGCGCAAATGCATCCGCAACTTTCTACGTTACGTGGATTGGCTGCAGCAATTGCTGAAGAAACAAATAGCAACTTTGGTTACTTAACTGATGGTTGTAATGCAGCAGGGGCATGGCTTGCTGGTGCGGTCCCTCATCGCGGTGTTGGCGGTACGACAGAAGATATAGTCGTTGGTAAAAACATTGGT
>NW_014614305.1:0-319 GCF_000485595.1 Priapulus caudatus | reverse complement strand
TGGCTGGATGGATGGATGGCTGGCTTGCTGGCTGGAGGGCCGGAGGGCCACGACCGAGGCACCGACATACGTGCGTGCGTGCGTGCGTGCGTGCGTGCGGCACAGTACCCTACCACCACTACTACCACCGACGCCAAGCGTAGGACGCAGTGTGCGTGTGTGTGTGTGGAGGGAGGGTGCGTGTGCGTGTGCGTGTGCGTGTGCTTGTGCGTGTGCGTGCGTGTGCGTGCGCGTGCGTGTGCGTGTGCGTGTGCGTGTGTGTGTGTGTGTGTGTGTGTGTATGTGTGTGTGTGTGTGTGTCGTGTGTGTGTGTGTGTGT
>NW_014614304.1:0-319 GCF_000485595.1 Priapulus caudatus | reverse complement strand
ATTAAAGGGGTCGCCCATAAGTCGATTCCTGTCGCCCATAAGTCGATTCCTGTCAACAAGGCGATAGTCATCTAAGTGACACACCCCATCTTTTATTACTTGATTGGCTTTTGTGTCATGCGCCCGGTTTTGTGTGTTTGAGCTACTTCAAAAAGAAGTGCTTCAGTCACCCATCAGGATTAAGGCCTCTAGCTTGCCCTTTGGCAGAGAGTCTAGCGCCCTTGGTAGATTGCTACCCCATCAAATAATCGGTACCCCAGCACAGCTATTCAGTGAGTGAGAAGGCTCGTAGCCAGTCCTCCAGAAGCTTGTGCTGAGG
>NW_014614302.1:0-319 GCF_000485595.1 Priapulus caudatus | reverse complement strand
ATAATATAACAGGGATGATCGTACATTACGTGTACTTGCGCGTCACATGCGGGATGACGGAAGCAAAAGATATAATGATGTAACTCTAGACTTGCTCAGACTATATGTGGATATTAATTAATAACTCATGCGCATCTATACGTGCAAATCAGCTGGTAAATATTCAAATAGATTCAGAGTGACGCGAAGAATTTGTGACAGCAACCTGCGGTTACGCTTGTGTGCGCGTGCGTGCGTGCGTGCGGGCGTGCGTGTGTGTGTGTGTGTGTGTGTGTGTGTGTGTGTGTGTGTGTGTGTGTGTGTGTGTGTGTGTGTGTGT
>NW_014614301.1:0-319 GCF_000485595.1 Priapulus caudatus | reverse complement strand
ATTGAAACAAGCATTATTGGACAACACTTCAGGAACTAACTTAGTCGCGCCCATCACGGGCGCGTGGATTGAAACTGACCTAAAACAGTGCCGCCAGCATCATGTAATGTCGCGCCCATCACGGGCGCGTGGATTGAAACTCCATTGCGGCGGCGTAATGTGCGGCAAGGTATTTGTCGCGCCCATCACGGGCGCGTGGATTGAAACAGAAGGTATTATAGGTAATAGCCGAACAGGTAAGGTCGCGCCCATCACGGGCGCGTGGATTGAAACACTGATAGCTTTACAAATAATTTAGCCGTTATATGTCGCGCCCATC
>NW_014614300.1:0-319 GCF_000485595.1 Priapulus caudatus | reverse complement strand
AGGTGACATCACGTATGTGCGTGAGTCAGGGAGACGACGCAGGTGACGTCACGTATGTGTGTGAGTCAGGGAGACGACGCAGGTAACATCACGTATGTTCGTGAGTCAAGGACACGACGCAGGTGACATCACGTATGTGCGTGAGTCAGGGAGACGACGCAGGTGACGTCACGTATGCGCGTGAGTCAGGGAGACGACGAAGGTGACATCACGTATGTGCATGAGTCAGGGAGACGACACAGGTGACATCGCGTGTGGGCGTGAGTCAGGGAGACGACGCAGGTGACGTCACGTATGCGCGTGAGTCAGGGAGACGACA
>NW_014614299.1:0-319 GCF_000485595.1 Priapulus caudatus | reverse complement strand
GCAAGTAAATGCAGAAGTCTTGGAAGTTAAATATAATACCCGTACAGCATACTGACACATACAAACTTATACCACCTTCGCCTACTTGAACAGCTACTAACCTAGCTTATATCAATTTGAATATATAGCAAACGATTGTTATATAATCCCATTTTATCAAATCAAATAACTGTATAGGTTATTTTGTCATTGGATATTTTTCTGTTTTTAACGTGAAAAAATTGCTATATGTATAAGACGAACCAACAATAGAAAATAATGAAACAATCATTGCCTTAAATAATTTATTGACCAAATAATATGGATAATCACACGGAGG
>NW_014614298.1:0-319 GCF_000485595.1 Priapulus caudatus | reverse complement strand
CGTCAAGAAATGCGCAAGATCATTGCCAAATTGGATACTCCTAAGAAAGCGCTTGAGGTGATAGCGCTAAAATATGCCGTTGCCCAAGACCTAGCTCAGACCATTAAAGACATTCAAAACACCACCTCAAATGCAAAAGGTGTTGTTACCAGCAAACCGATCATCTCGGTTGATAAGCGCACCAATAGCTTACTCCTTGGCGGCGACACCGCGTCACGCCAACAAATCAAACGTATTATTATAAGTCTAGACACGCCGAAGAAAATCGAAGAAAAAACCCGTGTGGTTTACTTACGCTATGCAAAAGCTACCGATGTAG
>NW_014614297.1:0-319 GCF_000485595.1 Priapulus caudatus | reverse complement strand
CATATTGGCGATCGTTTCTTCCAGTGGTAAATCTTTGCCCGGAATCAACGTGCTAGATTCATCACCGGGTCGAGCCATTAGCATGGCCTGTGCATCTTCTTCGAGGTTCTCGATTAATTCGATTGAGAACTCGGGACCTTGCTGAACCACCTTTTTCACGGTACAGCGATTAATCGATCGCAAAATGCCCTGACGGTCTTTTTTCGAAATGCTCTCTGGAAGCTCAACTTTAATCTGGAAAATCTGCTTATAGCGGTTCTCGGGATCGACAATATTGTTCTGTGACAAGCGGATGTCGTCAGATGGAATATCACGCGAC
>NW_014614296.1:0-319 GCF_000485595.1 Priapulus caudatus | reverse complement strand
ACACACACACACAAACGTACGCACGCACAAACGTACGCACACACAAACGTACGCACACATACACACCCACACACACACACACATATATATATATACACACGCGCGCGCACACACGCACACGCCTTCGAGGACACGCGCACGCACACGTCTGTGCACGCACACTCAGACACGCGCGCACACACGCACACGCCTTCGAATACACGCGACCGCACACACAGACCCACGCACAAACACGTACAGCCACCGCGCGCGCGCACACGCACACGCCTTCGAAGACACGCGCACACACACACACACACACACACACACAAATACGCAT
>NW_014614295.1:0-319 GCF_000485595.1 Priapulus caudatus | reverse complement strand
GCCGTCTCTTTCTCTCCCTCTCTCCCCCTCTCTCTCTCTTTATCTCACACTAGTCCTCCATTCTTCATGCCTCCTCCATCTCTGTACATCACTATGCATATCACCATTTTCTCCTCCTGCCGCGCCGCCCCCTCTCTATCCTTTTCCCTGTCTCCCTTCTTATCCTCCTCCTCCCTCTCCTTCTCCTCACCCTCCTCCTCCCCCAGGATGGGCACCCAGCACCCGATACACGGCAGTAGAAGAGCGAGGCTGTGTTTGTTTTTATTACAAGTGTTATTGGCGCTAAGACGGCAGCAGTAGTTGGTAAGCCATCCGGCTT
>NW_014614294.1:0-319 GCF_000485595.1 Priapulus caudatus | reverse complement strand
CAATTCCCATCAGGATGGTCCACCAGGGGCTGCCCCAAGTGATAGGCAACGTCAGTGGCAAGTCGGTAATGAGTTGGTCAACCATGTTGCGAATCGTGTCGCGGTACACGTGTACCGCCTCGACGGTTGGCCAATCATAATGCGTTGTGTCTAGGTCGTCCCAACTCATTTCATCAACGCCAACAGCAAAGGTAGACTCCATTTTTGGGTCAATTCGCTGTGGAATAATACCGGCAAGAACCAGCTTGTTGACAAAGAAAGTGGCCGTGTGTCCCAGATAAAAAATTAGTGGGTGGCGAAGTGAAATGGGTTTCTTATA
>NW_014614293.1:0-319 GCF_000485595.1 Priapulus caudatus | reverse complement strand
CACACACACACACACACACACACACACACACACACACACACACACACATATACACAGTTACTAGTGCCCGCACGCATGCACGCACGCACGCACAAACACACGCACACGCACGCACGCATGCACGTGCAAACACACACGCACACACATACACACACACGCGCGCGCGCGCGCACGTACGCATGCACGTATGCATGCACGCATGCACGCACGCATTCACGTATGCATGCATGCACGCACGCATGCAAGCACGCACACACACACAGTTACGCGCGCGCACGCACGCACGCATACACGTACGCACGCAGAACACGCACGCACG
>NW_014614292.1:0-319 GCF_000485595.1 Priapulus caudatus | reverse complement strand
ATGAGTTTCTCTGTGTACGCTTCACCTATCTTGTTCACTTGCTGTGGTACGCAACCACCGGAAAAGCTGAATTGATCCACACCTTCCGCCGTAGGCGTAACACTCGATACGGGTGGCTGGTTAAGCCTTACCCGACAAGGACTTTCACCCCGTAAGATGCATCAAGCTTCGCTTGACGCACTAACGCCTTGCTCATGCGGCTCCAGCTCAGAACAGCTTTTGCGGTCAAATGAAGCGACTTTATTATCTCTTTTTAAGATAATTTCTTAACTTCCTTTAGCACTTCAAAATACTTTACAACTAAAAATATGCCTATACC
>NW_014614291.1:0-319 GCF_000485595.1 Priapulus caudatus | reverse complement strand
GTATTACTGCACGACGAACAAAACAGAAGAACGTCAGTAGCGACAAAGAAACAAAAGAACGACAGTCACGACGAAAATAACAAACAATAGAATGTCAGTACGCGCGTCTGTGGGTGGCGCGCGAGTCGGTAGCAACAGTGCATCAGCTGACACACGAATTCATCGCCCTCCTGCTTCGCTGCACGACGAAGAAAACAATAGAACATCAGGAGGTATCGCGCGGTGCAGTGCGGGCCGGCGTGGCTCTCATGCCAACACCATGGAATGAAGCTCAGTAAATGAAAGAACTTACACAACTGGCAGAAGTCAGCAAATAGGA
>NW_014614290.1:0-319 GCF_000485595.1 Priapulus caudatus | reverse complement strand
TACGCACGCACACACACACGCGCACGCACGCACACACACATGCATACGCACACGCGCACGCGCACGCGCACGCGCACACACACGCACACACACACACACACACACACACACACTGCAGCTAGAGCAGCGGAAGGTAACCATGGCACCGAAACCTCGCAGACGCACTAGCAGATGATGATGTGCCCCGGGGGGGACCCGTCTGCCGTAGCTGTCATAAACCGTTTTTGCTTCCATACGTCCCATGGCAACACTCGCACCATGGCAACACTCGCACAACAACTGATGTTTTTGTGGCGTCCCTGTGCAGTCAGTCTTCACC
>NW_014614289.1:0-319 GCF_000485595.1 Priapulus caudatus | reverse complement strand
ATTAACGACAACAGCAGCAGCAGTGGCAGCGTCAGTATTAACGACAACAGCAGCAGCAGTGGCAGCGTCAGTATTAACGACAACAGCAGCAGCAGTGGCAGCGTCAGTATTAACGACAACAGCAGCAGCAGTGGCAGCGTCAGTATTAACGACAACAGCAGCAGCAGCAGCAGCAGCAGCAGCAGTGGCAGCGTCAGTATTAACGACAGCAGCAGCAGCAGCAGCAGCAGCAGCAGCAGCAGTGGCAGCGTCAGTATTAACGACAGCAGCAGCAGCAGCAGCAGTGGCAGCAGCAGCCAAACAGCCAGCAACAGCCGTA
>NW_014614288.1:0-319 GCF_000485595.1 Priapulus caudatus | reverse complement strand
GCCCAACCACGCCCAACTGCGTCAAACCACGCCCAACTGCGTCAAACCACGCCCAACTACGCCCAACTGCGTCAAACCACGCCCGACCACGCCCAACTGCGTCAAACCACGCCCAACCACGCCCAATCATGTCCACCCTCCCAAGCCCGACACGACTACTCCCGCCCGCCACGTGATTTTGTATGTGTATGGATCACTGCATGATAACTCATTGCATAAAAACAGATTGAGTTTATTGGTTGATGTTAGGCTTAGACTAAGGAGTAGGGTTATTATTAATATAAAGGTTACGAAGATCTATCCATGTATCTATGTATCT
>NW_014614287.1:0-319 GCF_000485595.1 Priapulus caudatus | reverse complement strand
GTGTGTGTGTGTGTGTGTGTGTGTGTGTGTGTGTGTGTGTGTGTGTGTGTGTGTGTGTGTGTGTGTGTGTGTGTGTGTGTGCCTGTGTGTGCGTGCATGTGTGTGTGTGCACACACACGCACAACGCACGCACACACACACACTTGCGTGCGTGCGTGTGTGTGCGTATGTGTCTGTGTGTGCATGCGTATTTGTACGTGTGTGTGTGTGCGTGCGTATTTGTGTGTGTGCGTGTGTATATATGTGCGTGTGCAGGTGTGAGGGTGTGTGTTTGTGTGTGTGTGTGTGTGTGTGTGTGGGTGGGTGGGTGTGTGTGTGT
>NW_014614286.1:0-319 GCF_000485595.1 Priapulus caudatus | reverse complement strand
GAGAGAGAGAGAGAGAGAGAGAGAGACAGACAGAGAGAAAGAGAGAGAGAGACAGACAGAGAGAAAGAGAGAGATAGACAGAGCGTCGGACAGAGTGTGGATGTGAACTGAGACAGCGCCGAGTAGATGATACAGCGTCGAGTAGTCTACTGATGCCGTCGCGCGTTTATATCCTCACAGCGCTGAGGACGTCGCCATGGCAATGCTGACCGCATCCGCGTCCAGCCCCGCGATCCACGTGGAGGATGCTTCTGCGGATGAGGATGCTGGGGATGAGGATGAGGAGCAGGAGGCTGAGCTTCATTCCGTACTGGAGTTC